>NC_134486.1:417410467-417422967 GCF_040206685.1 Ascaphus truei
TGTGTATGTGTGTGTGTCGTCACTCCGCCTCAGGCCAATGAGAGGTGTGCGGGGGCAGGCGGGCCAAGGGACCAATGAGATTTCCCCTAGGGACACAGGAAGATGCAGACAGGCATACAGTGCTTTCACTAATGTAGCCAGGTCTCCTCTGGCTGTCAGCACCCCCCTCCCCTCGAGCCAATCGCACGGGTGAGGGCGGTCAGGTCCCGGCTCGGGGGTTGCCGGGGACGCGTGCGGCCGGTTGCCAAGGCCGCACGCGCGTCACAGGGCTCCCGGCGCTCCCGGAGCCGGGCGGAGAGGGCGCCGCCATTGCGCATTAGCTCGCGCATGCGCAGGGATGGCCCAGAAGCAGGAGAGCCCCAGATAGCTCGCGCATGCGCGGGGAGGCTGCGAGAGGTAGGGAGAAGTCGCGCGAGTGTAGGGAGGCCAGGGAACAGTGAGGAAGCCCCAGATAGCTTGCGCAGGCGCAAATCAGGAGAGAAAGCCCGCGAAGCCCTAGCTACCAGGGAAGGCTCTGAGCAGGGACTACGAGTCCCATGAGCCTCTGCACGCACCACGTGATGCCAGGGAGCCAATAGGGCTGAGGATGACTTGGCAGAGGAGAAGAGATACATTGTTTGGGCTGCAGCTATGCAGTTAGTTGGAGTCCGGGAGCTGTGAGGGAAGCAAGGGTGCGGGGAGTGAGTGCAGCTCCTGCATCCAGATAGGTACCCACACCCCAGGTAGGCCCCAACTCCCCACCAGTTTAGGGGGTAATTATAAGGGACAGCCCCAGTTAGGGACTCTGCCCTTAGTGTGAGTGCTGCCTTGTCAGAGTCACGGCTGTTAGTGCTGTGAGGTCTGACAGGCAGGCACCGTGTTGTGCAGCCGGTTGCTGTACGTACCCAGTACTAGGTCCCAGTCACCTTGAGGTAGCGCTAGGGGTAAGATGCCTGAAGGGATAGCCTGATAACGAGGTCAGGGATTCTGGAGATGATCTGCACTAGGATAGCCAACAGTAGTTTGACGCCTGGGGGCAGTGCGTTACTGCAAGTACTAGGTACTAGTTAGCTAGAGTCATGACCGGGAGAGCTAGGGGGATAGGATAGGACAGTTAACCCCTTAGGTCCCAGGTAGGTCTTCACTCCCCAGTTAGTGGTGCTCCAGGGACAGGCCCTAGGTGAGGGACCATGTCATGTTAGATAGGGACCCAGCGGACGCTGCGCTTCCTGCCAGGAGACGTGGGCTTAAGTCGGTGCCCAGAGAGAGACTATCTTCAGGGTGGGATCGCCCCTGGCGGACCCCAAGCAAGGAACCACCGGATCAGACGGGATCCAGGTCGACAGATCCTTTGAGAAGTAGTTGCAGGCCCGAGTGCCACTCGGCAGGTAACCCCTTTTGTCAACAAGTGCACCAACAGTTCCATTAGTTAGTGACTGCGCAGTCACCCATATTCTCACCTAAAGAGTGCGGGACACATTGTGCGGGGATTGATGGACACGGGGTGGGATCACCCGGTGTAGGGGGAAGCGTCCTGCGAGACGCAAGAGTCAGTGTCCCCTGGGGAAAGAGGGACACCCGTTATTATGTTGATGTTATATGGTTCATGTGAGCACAAGTAAAAAGGTATTGGTTATCATACATATGGTGTACTGATTATTTGCATGTGGTTCCTATGTTAGGGTTATTCTACATACCCATAGAATCCTACATAGGTGGAGGCGCTGAAACAAAGAAACGTTCCAGAGGATTCACCCCAGGCTCTCACTAGCGGAGGCTCAGACCTCCTGTGAGCCTGCAGGTATACGCATCACACCGGGTAACACCGTATGTTCTACGCACCCACACTATATATGCGATTGGGTGGGGTGGAATACCCGTTACACTAATATATAATAAGATTTGGGACCCATTCTTGGCTGTGCGTCAGTTTCTTTCCTGTTTGTCTTTGAAGATTTGTCTCATTCTGTTCCCAGATTTTGGGGTAACCTCAGGAGCCTGACTCCAAACATTGAGACATTAACCCTACACACAAACTCAGACACACTGCAGACACGCACAGCACCACTGTCCTAACCAGATACAGTACACACCGTTATATAACATCCAGGGACAGTTACTGGAAACAGGCCAGTCCAAAGTCTTTTACAGTGTTGTTCAAAAGCTGTTAACATTTAACTAGAGTATCCTTGTACGCCTATATTCTGGTTATTATCACATGATTAATATTTATTGGTACATTCCCAGTTTATAGGCGTGAAACAGTATCACACACTTCAGACATATTTAATGAGCAGTCTCAGTTTCAGAGAGGCCAGAACCCCATTGCAGAGAATTGTACGGTGCAAATTACATGCATGGAACATATGATAGCATGACACGGGTATTAACACGTGTGTATGTCCACTAAACAACATGGTTAGACATATGATCAACCTAACGACATCACCAACATCTTGATTACACATGGTTTGAAATAATGCGTATGTACTGTTAATGTGATATTTTCATCTTACATAGAGGAAGGGCAGCACACACCGAGAGGTAAGGGGGTTCAGGAGGGGGGGGGGCTGCTATACTGGGGAAGGGCAGCACACACCGAGGGGTAAGGGGGTCCGGGGGGGGGGGGGCTGCTATACTGGGGAAGGGCAGCACACACAGAGAGGTAAGGGGGGAGGGGGATCCTGCTATACTGGGGAAGGGCAGCACACACCGAGAGGTAAGGGGGTTCAGGAGGGGGGGGGGCCCTGCTATACTGGGGAAGGGCAGCACACACCGAGAGGTAAGGGGATTCGAGGGGGGGGGGGGCTGCTATACTGGGGAAGGGCAGCACACACCGAGAGGTAAGGGGATTCAGGGGGGGGGGCTGCTATACTGGGGAAGGGCAGCACACACCGAGAGGTAAGGGGGTTCAGGAGGGGGGGGGGGGGCCCTGCTATACTGGGGAAGGGCAGCACACACCGAGAGGTAAGGGGGTTCGGGGGGAGGGGGGGCTGCTATACTGGGGAAGGGCAGCACACACCGAGAGGTAAGGGTGTTCGGGGGGAGGGGGGGCTGCTATACTGGGGAAGGGCAGCACACACAGAGAGGTAAGGGGGGAGGGGGGAGGGGGATCCTGCTATACTGGGGAAGGGCAGCACACACCGAGAGGTAAGGGGGTTCAGGAGGGGGGGGGGCCCTGCTATACTGGGGAAGGGCAGCACACACCGAGAGGTAAGGGGATTCGAGGGGGGGGGGGGCTGCTATACTGGGGAAGGGCAGCACACACCGAGAGGTAAGGGGATTCAGGGGGGGGGGGCTGCTATACTGGGGAAGGGCAGCACACACCGAGAGGTAAGGGGGTTCAGGAGGGGGGGGGGGGGGGGCCCTGCTATACTGGGGAAGGGCAGCACACACCGAGAGGTAAGGGGGTTCAGGAGGGGGGGGGGCCCTGCTATACTGGGGAAGGGCAGCACACACCGAGAGGTAAGGGGATTCGGGGGGTGGGGGGGGTCCCTGCTATAATGGGGAAGGGCAGCACACATAGGGTTGCCAGAGGGCTTGTCCAAAAATACTGGACACAATGGTGAAAGGTGCGACGTGCGAGAATTGTTGGTGGGGAAGAATGTTATATATAAATGACCTGACTGTTATGGCATTTGTTCTAAATTTCACTCCAAGTATTCACCAATTTGCACCAATTTATATTCTATTTCGTAAAAAATCTGGGGAGGAGTCTTGGGAGGGAGCGGGAGGGAGCGGGAGGGAGCGGGAGGGGGCGGGAGGGGGCGCCCTTCCCAGGATTGTTTTAGGAAATAGAATATAAAATTGTGCAAATTGGTGCATGCTTAGAGTGAAATTTAGAACAAATGACGTAATGGTCAGATCATTTATAAATAACTGACCGGCAGTCATATTGTACATGGCGAGCAATACTGATCTTCCTGCTGCTCCCACAAATTCCAAGATTGTTGCACCCCTCCTCATCCTCTCTCTCTCCCCACTTGTCCTCTCACCCCCTCCCTTCATCCTCTCTCATCCCCCATCCTCTCACCCCCTCCCTTCATCCTCTCTCACCCCCCATCCTCTCACCCCCTCCCTTCATCCTCTCTCACCCCCCATCCTCTCACCCCCATCCCTTATCCTCTCACTCCCCCTGTCATTATCAGTATAGTAGCTTTTAAATTTTGACTTCAAAATCCAGCATTAAATTGCATATTGAATCATGCCGGTGAATAAGTAACCTGCTCTGCCTTCTGGGGGATGATCTGTAAGGCTGCGGTCCCAGTAACTGCCTGTGCGCACGGCTCGGCGTGCGCTGTGCGTGTGAGCACCGCCCCTCAATGGGGCTGGGCCCAGTACGCACCGTCTCGCTGAAGGTGCATCCGCACCGTGCTGCAAGGTTTTTACAACTCAATCAAATTGAGTTCAAACCTTGCGACGGAGGCGTGGCCACGCCCCCACCGGCGGTTCACCCAATGAGGGCGAACCAGCCGCGTGACGTAATGGCCACTCCCCCGCAAATCCCCGACCACGCCCCCTCCTGTCGCAAGCTTCCCTCTCTACTTTGACCGCAGATCCACACCCCCCCCCCCCCCCCGCCGGGCGCGCGTGTCACAGAACGCACTGGGGACTCAGCCTAAGTAAGGGTGCTGCAGAGATTGCAATGCTGCTGGGATGAGAGCTGAGATCAGTAAGTAAGGGTGCTGCAGAGATTACAATGCTGCTGGGATGAGAGCTGAGATCAGTAAGTAAGAGTGCTGCAGAGATTGCAATGCTGCTGGGATGAGAGCTGAGATCTGTAAGTAAGGGTGCTGCAGAGATTGCAATGCTGCTGGGATGATCAGTAAGTAAGGGTGCTGCAGAGATTGCAATGCTGCTGTGATGATCAGTAAGTAAGGGTGCTGCGGAGATTGCAATGCTGCTGGGATGATCAGTAAGTAAGGGTGCTGCAGAGATTGCAATGCTGCTGGGATGATCAGTAAGTAAGGGTGCTGCAGAGATTGCAATGCTGCTGGGATGATCGGTAAGTAAGGGTGCTGCAGAGATTGCAATGCTGCTGGGATGATCAGTAAGTAAGGGTGCTGCAGAGATTGCAATGCTGCTGGGATGATCGGTAAGTAAGGGTGCTGCAGAGATTGCAATGCTGCTGGGATGATCAGTAAGTAAGGGTGCTGCAGAGATTGCATTGCTGCTGTGATCGGTAAGTAAGGGTGCTGCGGAGATTGCAATGCTGCTGTGATCGGTAAGTAAGGGTGCTGCAGAGATTGCAATGCTGCTGTGATGATCTGTAAGTAAGGGTGCTGCAGAGATTGCAATGCTGCTGGGATGATCAGTAAGTAAGGGTGCTGCAGAGATTGCAATGCTGCTGGGATGATCGGTAAGTAAGGGTGCTGCAGAGATTGCAATGCTGCTGTGATGATCAGTAAGTAAGGGTGCTGCAGAGATTGCAATGCTGCTGGGATGATCGGTAAGTAAGGGTGCTGCAGAGATTGCAATGCTGCTGTGATGATCGGTAAGTAAGGGTGCTGCAGAGATTGCAATGCTGCTGGGATGATCAGTAAGTAAGGGTGCTGCAGAGATTGCAATGCTGCTGGGATGATCGGTAAGTAAGGGTGCTGCAGAGATTGCAATGCTGCTGGGATGATCAGTAAGTAAGGGTGCTGCAGAGATTGCAATGCTGCTGTGATGATCGGTAAGTAAGGGTGCTGCAGAGATTGCAATGCTGCTGTGATGATCAGTAAATAAGGGTGCTGCAGAGATTGCAATGCTGCTGGGATGATCAGTAAGTAAGGGTGCTGCAGAGATTGCAATGCTGCTGGGATGATCAGTAAGTAAGGGTGCTGCAGAAATTGCAATGCTGCTGGGATGATCAGTAAGTAAGGGTGCTGCAGAGATTGCAATGCTGCTGGGATGATCAGTAAGTAAGGGTGCTGCAGAGATTGCAATGCTGCTGGGATGATCAGTAAGTAAGGGTGCTGCAGAGATTGCAATGCTGCTGGGATGATCGGTAAGTAAGGGTGCTGCAGAGATTGCAATGCTGCTGGGATGATCGGTAAGTAAGGGTGCTGCGGAGATTGCAATGCTGCTGGGATGATCGGTAAGTAAGGGTGCTGCAGAGATTGCAATGCTGCTGTGATGATCAGTAAGTAAGGGTGCTGCAGAGATTGCAATGCTGCTGTGATGATCAGTAAGTACGAGTGCTGCAGAGATTGCAATGCTGCTGTGATGATCAGTAAGTAAGGGTGCTGCAGAGATTGCAATGCTGCTGGGATGATCAGTAAGTAAGGGTGCTGCGGAGATTGCAATGCTGCTGTGATCGGTAAGTAAGGGTGCTGCAGAGATTGCAATGCTGCTGTGATGATCGGTAAGTAAGGGTGCTGCAGAGATTGCAATGCTGCTGTGATGATCAGTAAGTAAGGGTGCTGCAGAGATTGCAATGCTGCTGGGATGATCAGTAAGTAAGGGTGCTGCAGAGATTGCAATGCTGCTGGGATGATCAGTAAGTAAGGGTGCTGCAGAAATTGCAATGCTGCTGGGATGATCAGTAAGTAAGGGTGCTGCAGAGATTGCAATGCTGCTGGGATGATCAGTAAGTAAGGGTGCTGCAGAGATTGCAATGCTGCTGGGATGATCAGTAAGTAAGGGTGCTGCAGAGATTGCAATGCTGCTGGGATGATCGGTAAGTAAGGGTGCTGCAGAGATTGCAATGCTGCTGGGATGATCGGTAAGTAAGGGTGCTGCGGAGATTGCAATGCTGCTGGGATGATCGGTAAGTAAGGGTGCTGCAGAGATTGCAATGCTGCTGTGATGATCAGTAAGTAAGGGTGCTGCAGAGATTGCAATGCTGCTGTGATGATCAGTAAGTACGAGTGCTGCAGAGATTGCAATGCTGCTGTGATGATCAGTAAGTAAGGGTGCTGCAGAGATTGCAATGCTGCTGGGATGATCAGTAAGTAAGGGTGCTGCGGAGATTGCAATGCTGCTGTGATCGGTAAGTAAGGGTGCTGCAGAGATTGCAATGCTGCTGTGATGATCAGTAAGTAAGGGTGCTGCAGAGATTGCAATGCTGCTGTGATGATCAGTAAGTAAGGGTGCTGCAGCGATTGCAATGCTGCTGGGATGATCAGTAAGTAAGGGTGCTGCAGAGATTGCAATGCTGCTGTGATGATCGGTAAGTAAGGGTGCTGCAGAGATTGCAATGCTGCTGTGATGATCAGTAAGTAAGGGTGCTGCAGAGATTGCAATGCTGCTGGGATGATCGGTAAGTAAGGGTGCTGCGGAGATTGCAATGCTGCTGTGATCGGTAAGTAAGGGTGCTGCAGAGATTGCAATGCTGCTGTGATGATCTGTAAGTAAGGGTGCTGCAGAGATTGCAATGCTGCTGGGATGATCGGTAAGTAAGGGTGCTGCAGAGATTGCAATGCTGCTGTGATGATCAGTAAGTAAGGGTGCTGCAGAGATTGCAATGCTGCTGGGATGATCGGTAAGTAAGGGTGCTGCAGAGATTGCAATGCTGCTGTGATGATCGGTAAGTAAGGGTGCTGCAGAGATTGCAATGCTGCTGGGATGATCGGTAAGTAAGGGTGCTGCAGAGATTGCAATGCTGCTGGGATGATCAGTAAGTAAGGGTGCTGCAGAGATTGCAATGCTGCTGTGATGATCGGTAAGTAAGGGTGCTGCAGAGATTGCAATGCTGCTGTGATGATCGGTAAGTAAGGGTGCTGCAGAGATTGCAATGCTGCTGGGATGATCAGTAAGTAAGGGTGCTGCAGAGATTGCAATGCTGCTGGGATGATCAGTAAGTAAGGGTGCTGCAGAGATTGCAATGCTGCTGGGATGATCAGTAAGTAAGGGTGCTGCAGAAATTGCAATGCTGCTGGGATGATCAGTAAGTAAGGGTGCTGCAGAGATTGCAATGCTGCTGGGATGATCAGTAAGTAAGGGTGCTGCAGAGATTGCAATGCTGCTGGGATGATCAGTAAGTAAGGGTGCTGCAGAGATTGCAATGCTGCTGGGATGATCGGTAAGTAAGGGTGCTGCAGAGATTGCAATGCTGCTGGGATGATCGGTAAGTAAGGGTGCTGCGGAGATTGCAATGCTGCTGGGATGATCGGTAAGTAAGGGTGCTGCAGAGATTGCAATGCTGCTGGGATGATCGGTAAGTAAGGGTGCTGCGGAGATTGCAATGCTGCTGTGATCGGTAAGTAAGGGTGCTGCAGAGATTGCAATGCTGCTGTGATGATCTGTAAGTAAGGGTGCTGCAGAGATTGCAATGCTGCTGGGATGATCGGTAAGTAAGGGTGCTGCAGAGATTGCAATGCTGCTGTGATGATCAGTAAGTAAGGGTGCTGCAGAGATTGCAATGCTGCTGGGATGATCGGTAAGTAAGGGTGCTGCAGAGATTGCAATGCTGCTGTGATGATCGGTAAGTAAGGGTGCTGCAGAGATTGCAATGCTGCTGGGATGATCGGTAAGTAAGGGTGCTGCAGAGATTGCAATGCTGCTGGGATGATCGGTAAGTAAGGGTGCTGCGGAGATTGCAATGCTGCTGGGATGATCGGTAAGTAAGGGTGCTGCAGAGATTGCAATGCTGCTGTGATGATCAGTAAGTAAGGGTGCTGCAGAGATTGCAATGCTGCTGTGATGATCAGTAAGTACGAGTGCTGCAGAGATTGCAATGCTGCTGTGATGATCAGTAAGTAAGGGTGCTGCAGAGATTGCAATGCTGCTGGGATGATCAGTAAGTAAGGGTGCTGCGGAGATTGCAATGCTGCTGTGATCGGTAAGTAAGGGTGCTGCAGAGATTGCAATGCTGCTGTGATGATCAGTAAGTAAGGGTGCTGCAGAGATTGCAATGCTGCTGTGATGATCAGTAAGTAAGGGTGCTGCAGCGATTGCAATGCTGCTGGGATGATCAGTAAGTAAGGGTGCTGCAGAGATTGCAATGCTGCTGTGATGATCGGTAAGTAAGGGTGCTGCAGAGATTGCAATGCTGCTGTGATGATCAGTAAGTAAGGGTGCTGCAGAGATTGCAATGCTGCTGGGATGATCGGTAAGTAAGGGTGCTGCGGAGATTGCAATGCTGCTGTGATCGGTAAGTAAGGGTGCTGCAGAGATTGCAATGCTGCTGTGATGATCTGTAAGTAAGGGTGCTGCAGAGATTGCAATGCTGCTGGGATGATCGGTAAGTAAGGGTGCTGCAGAGATTGCAATGCTGCTGTGATGATCAGTAAGTAAGGGTGCTGCAGAGATTGCAATGCTGCTGGGATGATCGGTAAGTAAGGGTGCTGCAGAGATTGCAATGCTGCTGTGATGATCGGTAAGTAAGGGTGCTGCAGAGATTGCAATGCTGCTGGGATGATCGGTAAGTAAGGGTGCTGCAGAGATTGCAATGCTGCTGGGATGATCAGTAAGTAAGGGTGCTGCAGAGATTGCAATGCTGCTGTGATGATCGGTAAGTAAGGGTGCTGCAGAGATTGCAATGCTGCTGTGATGATCGGTAAGTAAGGGTGCTGCAGAGATTGCAATGCTGCTGGGATGATCAGTAAGTAAGGGTGCTGCAGAGATTGCAATGCTGCTGGGATGATCAGTAAGTAAGGGTGCTGCAGAGATTGCAATGCTGCTGGGATGATCAGTAAGTAAGGGTGCTGCAGAAATTGCAATGCTGCTGGGATGATCAGTAAGTAAGGGTGCTGCAGAGATTGCAATGCTGCTGGGATGATCAGTAAGTAAGGGTGCTGCAGAGATTGCAATGCTGCTGGGATGATCAGTAAGTAAGGGTGCTGCAGAGATTGCAATGCTGCTGGGATGATCGGTAAGTAAGGGTGCTGCAGAGATTGCAATGCTGCTGGGATGATCGGTAAGTAAGGGTGCTGCGGAGATTGCAATGCTGCTGGGATGATCGGTAAGTAAGGGTGCTGCAGAGATTGCAATGCTGCTGGGATGATCAGTAAGTAAGGGTGCTGCGGAGATTGCAATGCTGCTGTGATCGGTAAGTAAGGGTGCTGCAGAGATTGCAATGCTGCTGTGATGATCAGTAAGTAAGGGTGCTGCAGAGATTGCAATGCTGCTGTGATGATCAGTAAGTAAGGGTGCTGCAGAGATTGCAATGCTGCTGGGATGATCAGTAAGTAAGGGTGCTGCGGAGATTGCAATGCTGCTGTGATGATCGGTAAGTAAGGGTGCTGCAGAGATTGCAATGCTGCTGGGATGATCAGTAAGTAAGGGTGCTGCAGAGATTGCAATGCTGCTGTGATGATCAGTAAATAAGGGTGCTGCAGAGATTGCAATGCTGCTGTGATGATCAGTAAGTAAGGGTGCTGCAGAGATTGCAATGCTGCTGTGATGATCGGTAAGTAAGGGTGCTGCAGAGATTGCAATGCTGCTGGGATGATCAGTAAGTAAGGGTGCTGCAGAGATTGCAATGCTGCTGGGATGAGCGCTGAGATCTGTAAGTAAGGGTGCTGCAGAGATTGCAATGCTGCTGTGATGATCAGTAAGTAAGGGTGCTGCAGAGATTGCAATGCTGCTGTGATGATCAGTAAGTAAGGGTGCTGCAGAGATTGCAATGCTGCTGGGATGAGAGCTGAGATCTGTAAGTAAGGGTGCTGCAGAGATTGCAATGCTGCTGGGATGAGAGCTGAGATCTGTAAGTAAGGGTGCTGCAGAGATTGCAATGCTGCTGGGATGAGAGCTGAGATCTGTAAGTAAGGGTGCTGCAGAGATTGCAATGCTGCTGGGATGATCAGTAAGTAAGGGTGCTGCAGAGATTGCAATGCTGCTGTGATGATCAGTAAGTAAGGGTGCTGCAGAGATTGCAATGCTGCTGGGATGATCAGTAAGTAAGGGTGCTGCAGAGATTGCAATGCTGCTGGGATGATCAGTAAGTAAGGGTGCTGCAGAGATTGCAATGCTGCTGGGATGATCAGTAAGTAACGGTGCTGCGGAGATTGCAATGCTGCTGTGATGATCGGTAAGTAAGGGTGCTGCAGAGATTGCAATGCTGCTGGGATGATCAGTAAGTAAGGGTGCTGCAGAGATTGCAATGCTGCTGTGATGATCAGTAAGTAAGGGTGCTGCAGAGATTGCAATGCTGCTGTGATGATCAGTAAGTAAGGGTGCTGCAGAGATTGCAATGCTGCTGGGATGATCAGTAAGTAACGGTGCTGCAGAGATTGCAATGCTGCTGGGATGATCAGTAAGTAAGGGTGCTGCAGAGATTGCAATGCTGCTGGGATGATCAGTAAGTAAGGGTGCTGCAGAGATTGCAATGCTGCTGTGATGATCAGTAAGTAAGGGTGCTGCAGAGATTGCAATGCTGCTTGGATGATCAGTAAGTAAGGGTGCTGCAGAGATTGCAATGCTGCTGTGATGATCAGTAAGTAAGGGTGCTGCAGAGATTGCAATGCTGCTTGGATGATCAGTAAGTAAGGGTGCTGCAGAGATTGCAATGCTGCTGTGATGATCAGTAAGTAAGGGTGCTGCAGAGATTGCAATGCTGCTGGGATGATCAGTAAGTAAGGGTGCTGCGGAGATTGCAATGCTGCTGGGATGATCAGTAAGTAAGGGTGCTGCAGAGATTGCAATGCTGCTGTGATGATCGGTAAGTAAGGGTGCTGCAGAGATTGCAATGCTGCTGGGATGATCAGTAAGTAAGGGTGCTGCGGAGATTGCAATGCTGCTGGGATGATCAGTAAGTAAGGGTGCTGCGGAGATTGCAATGCTGCTGTGATGATCTGTAAGTAAGGGTGCTGCAGAGATTGCAATGCTGCTGTGATGATCGGTAAGTAAGAGTGCTGCAGAGATTGCAATGCTGCTGGGATGATCAGTAAGTAAGGGTGCTGCAGAGATTGCAATGCTGCTGTGATGATCGGTAAGTAAGGGTGCTGCAGAGATTGCAATGCTGCTTGGATGATCAGTAAGTAAGGGTGCTGCAGAGATTGCAATGCTGCTGTGATGATCAGTAAGTAAGGGTGCTGCAGAGATTGCAATGCTGCTGTGATGATCGGTAAGTAAGGGTGCTGCAGAGATTGCAATGCTGCTGGGATGATCAGTAAGTAAGGGTGCTGCAGAGATTGCAATGCTGCTGTGATGATCAGTAAGTAAGGGTGCTGCAGAGATTGCAATGCTGCTGTGATGATCGGTAAGTAAGGGTGCTGCAGAGATTGCAATGCTGCTGGGATGATCAGTAAGTAAGGGTGCTGCGGAGATTGCAATGCTGCTGTGATGATCGGTAAGTAAGGGTGCTGCAGAGATTGCAATGCTGCTTGGATGATCAGTAAGTAAGGGTGCTGCAGAGATTGCAGTGCTGCTGGGATGAGGGCTGAGATCAGTAAGTAAGGGTGCTGCAGAGATTGCAATGCTGCTGTGATGATCAGTAAGTAAGGGTGCTGCAGAGATTGCAATGCTGCTGTGATGATCAGTAAGTAAGGGTGCTGCAGAGATTGCAATGCTGCTGGGATGAGAGCTGAGATCTGTAAGTAAGGGTGCTGCAGAGATTGCAATGCTGCTGGGATGATCAGTAAGTAAGGGTGCTGCGG
>NC_134486.1:417427967-417447967 GCF_040206685.1 Ascaphus truei
TGTCTCTGTGCAGCGCGCTTTCCCCCGCCCCCTCTTCCCCTGTCTCTGTGCAGCGCGCTTTCCCCCGCCCCCTCTTCCCCTGTCTCTGTGCAGCGCACTTTCCCCCGCCCCCTCTTCCCCTGTCTCTGTGCGGCGCACTTTCCCCCGCCCCCTCTTCCCCTGTCTCTGTGCAGCGCGCTTTCCCCCGCCCCCTCTTCCCCTGTCTCTGTGCGGCGCGCTTTCCCCCGCCCCCTCTTCCCCTGTCTCTGTGCAACGCGCTTTCCCCCGCCCCCTCTTCCCCTGTCTCTGTGCAGCGCGCTTTCCCCCGCCCCCTTTTCCCCTGTCTCTGTGCAGCGCGCTTTCCCCCGCCCCCTCTTCCCCTGTGTCTGTGCAGCGCGCTTTCCCCCGCCCCCTCTTCCCCTGTCTCTGTGCAGCGCGCTTTCCCCCGCCCCCTCTTCCCCTGTCTCTGTGCAGCGCGCTTTCCCCCGCCCCCTCTTCCCCTGTCTCTGTGCAGCGCACTTTCCCCCGCCCTCTCTTCCCCTGTCTCTGTGCAGCGCGCTTTCCCCCGCCCCCTCTTCCCCTGTCTCTGTGCAGCGCGCTTTCCCCCGCCCCCTCTTCCCCTGTCTCTGTGCAGCGCGCTTTCCCCCGCCCCCTCTTCCCCTGTCTCTGTGCAGCGCGCTTTCCCCCGCCCCCTCTTCCCTTGTCTCTGTGCAGCGCGCTTTCCCCCGCCCCCTCTTCCCCTGTCTCTGTTCAGCGCACTTTCCCCCGCCCCCTCTTCCCCTGTCTCTGCGCAGCGCACTTTCCCCCGCCCCCTCTTTCCCTGTCTCTGCGCAGCGCGCTTTCCCCCGCCCCCTCTTCCCCTGTCTCTGTGCAGCGCGCTTTCCCCCGCCCCCTCTTCCCCTGTCTCTGTGCAGCGCGCTTTCCCCCGCCCCCTCTTCCCCTGTCTCTGTGCAGCGCGCTTTCCCCCGCCCCCTCTTCCCCTGTCTCTGTGCAGCGCGCTTTCCCCCGCCCCCTCTTCCCCTGTCTCTGTGCAGCGCGCTTTCCCCCGCCCCCTCTTCCCTTGTCTCTGTGCAGCACGCTTTCCCCCGCCCCCTCTTCCCCTGTCTCTGTGCAGCGCGCTTTCCCCCGCCCCCTCTTCCCCTGTCTCTGCGCAGCGCGCTTTCCCCCGCCCCCTCTTCCCCTGTCTCTGTGCAGCGCACTTTCCCCCGCCCCCTCTTCCCCTGTCTCTGTGCAGCGCACTTTCCCCCGCCCCCTCTTCCCCTGTCTCTGTGCAGCGCACTTTCCCCCGCCCCCTCTTCCCCTGTCTCTGTGCAGCGCGCTTTCCCCCGCCCCCTCTTCCCCTGTCTCTGTGCAGCGCGCTTTCCCCCGCCCCCTCTTCCCCTGTCTCTGTGCAGCGCGCTTTCCCCCGCCCCCTCTTCCCCTGTCTCTGTGCAGCGCGCTTTCCCCCGCCCCCTCTTCCCCTGTCTCTTTGCAGCGCGCTTTCCCCCGCCCCCTCTTCCCCTGTCTCTGTGCAGCGCGCTTTCCCCCGCCCCCTCTTCCCCTGTCTCTGTGCAGCGCGCTTTCCCCCGCCCCCTCTTCCCTTGTCTCTGTGCAGCACGCTTTCCCCCGCCCCCTCTTCCCCTGTCTCTGTTCAGCGCACTTTCCACCGCCCCCTCTTCCCCTGTCTCTGCGCAGCGCACTTTCCCCCGCCCCCTCTTTCCCTGTCTCTGCGCAGCGCGCTTTCCCCCGCCCCCTCTTCCCCTGTCTCTGTGCAGCGCGCTTTCCCCCGCCCCCTCTTCCCCTGTCTCTGTGCAGCGCACTTTCCCCCGCCCCCTCTTCCCCTGTCTCTGTGCGGCGCGCTTTCCCCCGCCCCCTCTTCCCCTGTCTCTGTGCAGCGCGCTTTCCCCCGCCCCCTCTTCCCCTGTCTCTGTGCAGCGCGCTTTCCCCCGCCCCCTCTTCCCCTGTCTCTGTGCAGCGCACTTTCCCCCGCCCCCTCTTCCCCTGTCTCTGTGCAGCGCACTTTCCCCCGCCCCCTCTTCCCCTGTCTCTGTGCAGCGCGCTTTCCCCCGCCCCCTCTTCCCCTGTCTCTGTGCAGCGCACTTTCCCCCGCCCCCTCTTCCCCTGTCTCTGTGCAGCGCACTTTCCCCCGCCCCCTCTTCCCCTGTCTCTGTGCAGCGCGCTTTCCCCCGCCCCCTCTTCCCCTGTCTCTGTGCAGTGCACTTTCCCCAGCCCCCTCTTCCCCTGTCTCTGTGCAGCGCGCTTTCCCCCGCCCCCTCTTCCCCTGTCTCTGTGCAGCGCGCTTTCCCCCGCCCCCTCTTCCCCTGTCTCTGTGCAGCGCGCTTTCCCCCGCCCCCTCTTCCCCTGTCTCTGTGCAGCGCGCTTTCCCCCGCCCCCTCTTCCCCTGTCTCTGTGCAGCGCGCTTTCCCCCGCCCCCTCTTCCCCTGTCTCTGTGCAGCGCGCTTTCCCCCGCCCTCTCTTCCCCTGTCTCTGTGCAGCGCGCTTTCCCCCGCCCCCTCTTTCCCTGTCTCTGTGCAGCGCACTTTCCCCCGCCCCCTCTTCCCCTGTCTCTGTGCAGCGCACTTTCCCCCGCCCCCTCTTCCCCTGTCTCTGTGCAACGCACTTTCCCCCGCCCCCTCTTCCCCTGTCTCTGTGCAGCGCGCTTTCCCCCGCCCCCTCTTCCCCTGTCTCTGTGCAGCGCGCTTTCCCCCGCCCCCTCTTCCCCTGTCTCTGTGCAGCGCGCTTTCCCCCGCCCCCTCTTCCCCTGTCTCTTTGCAGCGCGCTTTCCCCCGCCCCCTCTTCCCCTGTCTCTGTGCAGCGCGCTTTCCCCCGCCCCCTCTTCCCCTGTCTCTGTGCAGCGCGCTTTCCCCCGCCCCCTCTTCCCTTGTCTCTGTGCAGCACGCTTTCCCCCGCCCCCTCTTCCCCTGTCTCTGTTCAGCGCACTTTCCCCCGCCCCCTCTTTCCCTGTCTCTGCGCAGCGCACTTTCCCCCGCCCCCTCTTTCCCTGTCTCTGCGCAGCGCGCTTTCCCCCGCCCCCTCTTCCCCTGTCTCTGCGCAGCGCGCTTTCCCCCGCCCCCTCTTCCCCTGTCTCTGTGCAGCGCACTTTCCCCCGCCCCCTCTTCCCCTGTCTCTGTGCGGCGCGCTTTCCCCCGCCCCCTCTTCCCCTGTCTCTGTGCAGCGCGCTTTCCCCCGCCCCCTCTTCCCCTGTCTCTGTGCAGCGCGCTTTCCCCCGCCCCCTCTTCCCCTGTCTCTGTGCAGCGCACTTTCCCCCGCCCCCTCTTCCCCTGTCTCTGTGCAGCGCACTTTCCCCCGCCCCCTCTTCCCCTGTCTCTGTGCAGCGCGCTTTCCCCCGCCCCCTCTTCCCCTGTCTCTGTGCAGCGCGCTTTCCCCCGCCCCCTCTTCCCCTGTCTCTGTGCAGCGCGCTTTCCCCCGCCCCCTCTTCCCCTGTCTCTGTGCAGCGCGCTTTCCCCCGCCCCCTCTTCCCCTGTCTCTGTGCAGCGCGCTTTCCCCCGCCCCCTCTTCCCCTGTCTCTTTGCAGCGCGCTTTCCCCCGCCCCCTCTTCCCCTGTCTCTGTGCAGCGCGCTTTCCCCCGCCCCCTCTTCCCCTGTCTCTGTGCAGCGCGCTTTCCCCCGCCCCCTCTTCCCTTGTCTCTGTGCAGCACGCTTTCCCCCGCCCCCTCTTCCCCTGTCTCTGTTCAGCGCACTTTCCACCGCCCCCTCTTCCCCTGTCTCTGCGCAGCGCACTTTCCCCCGCCCCCTCTTTCCCTGTCTCTGCGCAGCGCGCTTTCCCCCGCCCCCTCTTCCCCTGTCTCTGTGCAGCGCGCTTTCCCCCGCCCCCTCTTCCCCTGTCTCTGTGCAGCGCACTTTCCCCCGCCCCCTCTTCCCCTGTCTCTGTGCGGCGCGCTTTCCCCCGCCCCCTCTTCCCCTGTCTCTGTGCAGCGCGCTTTCCCCCGCCCCCTCTTCCCCTGTCTCTGTGCAGCGCGCTTTCCCCCGCCCCCTCTTCCCCTGTCTCTGTGCAGCGCACTTTCCCCCGCCCCCTCTTCCCCTGTCTCTGTGCAGCGCACTTTCCCCCGCCCCCTCTTCCCCTGTCTCTGTGCAGCGCGCTTTCCCCCGCCCCCTCTTCCCCTGTCTCTGTGCAGCGCGCTTTCCCCCGCCCCCTCTTCCCCTGTCTCTGTGCAGCGCACTTTCCCCCGCCCCCTCTTCCCCTGTCTCTGTGCAGCGCACTTTCCCCCGCCCCCTCTTCCCCTGTCTCTGTGCAGCGCGCTTTCCCCCGCCCCCTCTTCCCCTGTCTCTGTGCAGCGCGCTTTCCCCCGCCCCCTCTTCCCCTGTCTCTGTGCAGTGCATTTTCCCCAGCCCCCTCTTCCCCTGTCTCTGTGCAGCGCGCTTTCCCCCGCCCCCTCTTCCCCTGTCTCTGTGCAGCGCGCTTTCCCCCGCCCCCTCTTCCCCTGTCTCTGTGCAGCGCGCTTTCCCCCGCCCCCTCTTCCCCTGTCTCTGTGCAGCGCGCTTTCCCCCGCCCCCTCTTCCCCTGTCTCTGTGCAGCGCGCTTTCCCCCGCCCCCTCTTCCCCTGTCTCTGTGCAGCGCGCTTTCCCCCGCCCTCTCTTCCCCTGTCTCTGTGCAGCGCGCTTTCCCCCGCCCCCTCTTTCCCTGTCTCTGTGCAGCGCACTTTCCCCCGCCCCCTCTTCCCCTGTCTCTGTGCAGCGCACTTTCCCCCGCCCCCTCTTCCCCTGTCTCTGTGCAGCGCACTTTCCCCCGCCCCCTCTTCCCCTGTCTCTGCGCAGCGCGCTTTCCCCCGCCCCCTCTTCCCCTGTCTCTGTGCAGCACGCTTTCCCCCACCCCCTCTTCCCCTGTCTCTGTGCAGCGCGCTTTCCCCCGCCCCCTCTTCCCCTGTCTCTGTGCAGCGCGCTTTCCCCCGCCCCCTCTTCCCCTGTCTCTGTGCAGCGCGCTTTCCCCCGCCCCCTCTTCCCCTGTCTCTGTGCAGCGCGCTTTCCCCCGCCCCCTCTTCCCCTGTCTCTTTGCAGCGCGCTTTCCCCCGCCCCCTCTTCCCCTGTCTCTGTGCAGCGCGCTTTCCCCCGCCCCCTCTTCCCCTGTCTCTGTGCAGCGCGCTTTCCCCCGCCCCCTCTTCCCTTGTCTCTGTGCAGCACGCTTTCCCCCGCCCCCTCTTCCCCGTCTCTGTTCATTTTCCACCGCCCCCTCTTCCCCTGTCTCTGCGCAGCGCACTTTCCCCCGCCCCCTCTTTCCCTGTCTCTGCGCAGCGCGCTTTCCCCCGCCCCCTCTTTCCCTGTCTCTGTGCAGCGCGCTTTCCCCCGCCCCCTCTTCCCCTGTCTCTGTGCAGCGCACTTTCCCCCGCCCCCTCTTCCCCTGTCTCTGTGCGGCGCGCTTTCCCCCGCCCCCTCTTCCCCTGTCTCTGTGCAGCGCGCTTTCCCCCGCCCCCTCTTCCCCTGTCTCTGTGCAGCGCGCTTTCCCCCGCCCCCTCTTCCCCTGTCTCTGTGCAGCGCACTTTCCCCCGCCCCCTCTTCCCCTGTCTCTGTGCAGCGCACTTTCCCCCGCCCCCTCTTCCCCTGTCTCTGTGCAGCGCGCTTTCCCCCGCCCCCTCTTCCCCTGTCTCTGTGCAGCGCGCTTTCCCCCGCCCCCTCTTCCCCTGTCTCTGTGCAGCGCACTTTCCCCCGCCCCCTCTTCCCCTGTCTCTGTGCAGCGCACTTTCCCCCGCCCCCTCTTCCCCTGTCTCTGTGCAGCGCACTTTCCCCCGCCCCCTCTTCCCCTGTCTCTGTGCAGCGCGCTTTCCCCCGCCCCCTCTTCCCCTGTCTCTGTGCAGTGCACTTTCCCCAGCCCCCTCTTCCCCTGTCTCTGTGCAGCGCACTTTCCCCCGCCCCCTCTTCCCCTGTCTCTGTGCAGCGCACTTTCCCCCGCCCCCTCTTCCCCTGTCTCTGTGCAGCGCGCTTTCCCCCGCCCCCTCTTCCCCTGTCTCTGTGCAGCGCACTTTCCCCCGCCCCCTCTTCCCCTGTCTCTGTGCAGCGCACTTTCCCCCGCCCCCTCTTCCCCTGTCTCTGTGCAGCGCACTTTCCCCCGCCCCCTCTTCCCCTGTCTCTGTGCAGCGCGCTTTCCCCCGCCCCCTCTTCCCCTGTCTCTGTGCAGCGCACTTTCCCCCGCCCCCTCTTCCCCTGTCTCTGTGCAGCGCACTTTCCCCCGCCTCCTCTTCCCCTGTCTCTGTGCAGCGCGCTTTCCCCCGCCCCCTCTTCCCCTGTCTCTGTGCAGCGCACTTTCCCCCGCCCCCTCTTCCCCTGTCTCTGTGCAGCGCGCTTTCCCCCGCCCCCTGTTCCCCTGTCTCTGTGCAGCGCACTTTCCCCCGCCCCCTCTTCCCCTGTCTCTGTGCAGCGCACTTTCCCCCGCCTCCTCTTCCCCTGTCTCTGTGCAGCGCACTTTCCCCCGCCCCCTCTTCCCCTGTCTCTGTGCAGCGCACTTTCCCCCGCCCCCTCTTCCCCTGTCTCTGTGCAGCGCACTTTCCCCCGCCCCCTCTTCCCCTGTCTCTGTTCAGCGCACTTTCCCCCGCCCCCTCTTCCCCTGTCTATGTGCAGCGCACTTTCCCCCGCCCCCTCTTCCCCTGTCTCTGTGCAGCGCGCTTTCCCCCGCCCCCTCTTCCCCTGTCTCTGTGCAGCGCACTTTCCCCCGCCCCCTCTTCCCCTGTCTCTGTGCAGCGCACTTTCCCCCGCCCCCTCTTCCCCTGTCTCTGTGCAGCGCACTTTCCCCCGCCCCTCTTCCCCTGTCTCTGTGCAGCGCGCTTTCCCCCGCCCCCTCTTCCCCTGTCTCTGTGCAGTGCACTTTCCCCCGCCCCCTCTTCCCCTGTCTCTGTGCAGCGCGCTTTCCCCCGCCCCCTCTTCCCCTGTCTCTGTGCAGCGCACTTTCCCCCGCCCCCTCTTCCCCTGTCTCTGTGCAGCGCGCTTTCCCCCGCCCCCTCTTCCCCTGTCTCTGTGCAGCGCGCTTTCCCCCGCCCCCTCTTCCCCTGTCTCTGTGCAGCGCACTTTCCCCCGCTCCGTCTTCCCCTGTCTCTGTGCAGCGCGCTTTCTCCCGCCCCTCTTCCCCTGTCTCTGCGCAGCGCGCTTTCCCCCGCCCCCTCTTCCCCTGTCTCTGTGCAGCGCACTTTCCCCTGCCCCCTCTTCCCCTGTCTCTGTGCAGCGCGCTTTCCCCCGCTCCGTCTTCCCCTGTCTCTGTGCAGCGCACTTTCCCCCGCCCCCTCTTCCCCTGTCTCTGTGCAGCGCACTTTCCCCCGCCCCCTCTTCCCCTGTCTCTGTGCAGCGCACTTTCCCCCGCCCCCTCTTCCCCTGTCTCTGTGCAGCGCATTTTCCCCCGCCCCCTCTTCCCCTGTCTCTTCGCAGCGCGCTTTCCCCCGCCCTCTCTTCCCCTGTCTCTGTGCGGCGCGCTTTCCCCCGCCCCCTCTTCCCCTGTCTCTGTGCAGCGCTCTTTCCCCCGCCCCCTCTTCCCCTGTCGCTGTGCAGCGCACTTTCCCCCGCCCCCTCTTCCCCTGTCTCTGTGCAGCGCACTTTCCCCCGCCCCCTCTTCCCCTGTCTCTGTGCAACACGCTTTCCCCCGCCCCCTCTTCCCCTGTCTCTGTGCAGCGCGCTTTCCCCCGCCCCCTCTTCCCCTGTCTCTGTGCAGCGCGCTTTCCCCCGCCCCCTCTTCCCCTGTCTCTGTGCAGCGCACTTTCCCCCGCCCCCTCTTCCCCTGTCTCTGTGCAGCGCGCTTTCCCCTGCCCCCTCTTCCCCTGTCTCTGTGCAGCGCACTTTCCCCCGCCCCCTCTTCCCCTGTCTCTGTGCAGCGCACTTTCCCCCGCTCCGTCTTCCCCTGTCTCTGTGCAGCGCGCTTTCCCCCGCCCCTCTTCCCCTGTCTCTGCGCAGCGCGCTTTCCCCCGCCCCCTCTTCCCCTGTCTCTGTGCAGCGCACTTTCCCCCGCCCCCTCTTCCCCTGTCTCTGTGCAGCGCGCTTTCCCCCGCTCCGTCTTCCCCTGTCTCTGTGCAGCGCACTTTCCCCCGCCCCCTCTTCCCCTGTCTCTGTGCAGCGCACTTTCCCCCGCCCCCTCTTCCCCTGTCTCTGTGCAGCGCACTTTCCCCCGCCCCCTCTTCCCCTGTCTCTGTGCAGCGCACTTTCCCCCGCCCCCTCTTCCCCTGTCTCTTCCCAGCGCGCTTTCCCCCGCCCCCTCTTCCCCTGTCTCTGTGCGGCGCGCTTTCCCCCGCCCCCTCTTCCCCTGTCTCTGTGCAGCGCTCTTTCCCCCGCCCCCTCTTCCCCTGTCGCTCTGCAGCGCACTTTCCCCCGCCCCCTCTTCCCCTGTCTCTGTGCAGCGCACTTTCCCCCGCCCCCTCTTCCCCTGTCTCTGTGCAGCGCACTTTCCCCCGCCCCCTCTTCCCCTGTCTCTGTGCAGCGCACTTTCCCCCGCCCCCTCTTCCCCTGTCTCTGTGCAGCGCGCTTTCCCCCGCCCCCTCTTCCCCTGTCTCTGTGCAGCGCGCTTTCCCCCGCCCCCTCTTCCCCTGTCTCTGTGCAGCGCGCTTTCCCCCGCCCCCTCTTCCCCTGTCTCTGTGCAGCGCACTTTCCCCCGCCCCCTCTTCCCCTGTCTCTGTGCAGCGCGCTTTCCCCCGCCCCCTCTTCCCCTGTCTCTGTGCAGCGCGCTTTCCCCCGCCCCCTCTTCCCCTGTCTCTGTGCAGCGCACTTTCCCCCGCTCCGTCTTCCCCTGTCTCTGTGCAGCGCGCTTTCTCCCGCCCCTCTTCCCCTGTCTCTGCGCAGCGCGCTTTCCCCCGCCCCCTCTTCCCCTGTCTCTGTGCAGCGCACTTTCCCCTGCCCCCTCTTCCCCTGTCTCTGTGCAGCGCGCTTTCCCCCGCTCCGTCTTCCCCTGTCTCTGTGCAGCGCACTTTCCCCCGCCCCCTCTTCCCCTGTCTCTGTGCAGCGCACTTTCCCCCGCCCCCTCTTCCCCTGTCTCTGTGCAGCGCACTTTCCCCCGCCCCCTCTTCCCCTGTCTCTGTGCAGCGCATTTTCCCCCGCCCCCTCTTCCCCTGTCTCTTCGCAGCGCGCTTTCCCCCGCCCTCTCTTCCCCTGTCTCTGTGCGGCGCGCTTTCCCCCGCCCCCTCTTCCCCTGTCTCTGTGCAGCGCTCTTTCCCCCGCCCCCTCTTCCCCTGTCGCTGTGCAGCGCACTTTCCCCCGCCCCCTCTTCCCCTGTCTCTGTGCAGCGCACTTTCCCCCGCCCCCTCTTCCCCTGTCTCTGTGCAACACGCTTTCCCCCGCCCCCTCTTCCCCTGTCTCTGTGCAGCGCGCTTTCCCCCGCCCCCTCTTCCCCTGTCTCTGTGCAGCGCGCTTTCCCCCGCCCCCTCTTCCCCTGTCTCTGTGCAGCGCACTTTCCCCCGCCCCCTCTTCCCCTGTCTCTGTGCAGCGCGCTTTCCCCTGCCCCCTCTTCCCCTGTCTCTGTGCAGCGCACTTTCCCCCGCCCCCTCTTCCCCTGTCTCTGTGCAGCGCACTTTCCCCCGCTCCGTCTTCCCCTGTCTCTGTGCAGCGCGCTTTCCCCCGCCCCTCTTCCCCTGTCTCTGCGCAGCGCGCTTTCCCCCGCCCCCTCTTCCCCTGTCTCTGTGCAGCGCACTTTCCCCCGCCCCCTCTTCCCCTGTCTCTGTGCAGCGCGCTTTCCCCCGCTCCGTCTTCCCCTGTCTCTGTGCAGCGCACTTTCCCCCGCCCCCTCTTCCCCTGTCTCTGTGCAGCGCACTTTCCCCCGCCCCCTCTTCCCCTGTCTCTGTGCAGCGCACTTTCCCCCGCCCCCTCTTCCCCTGTCTCTGTGCAGCGCACTTTCCCCCGCCCCCTCTTCCCCTGTCTCTTCCCAGCGCGCTTTCCCCCGCCCCCTCTTCCCCTGTCTCTGTGCGGCGCGCTTTCCCCCGCCCCCTCTTCCCCTGTCTCTGTGCAGCGCTCTTTCCCCCGCCCCCTCTTCCCCTGTCGCTCTGCAGCGCACTTTCCCCCGCCCCCTCTTCCCCTGTCTCTGTGCAGCGCACTTTCCCCCGCCCCCTCTTCCCCTGTCTCTGTGCAGCGCACTTTCCCCCGCCCCCTCTTCCCCTGTCTCTGTGCAGCGCACTTTCCCCCGCCCCCTCTTCCCCTGTCTCTGTGCAGCGCGCTTTCCCCCGCCCCCTCTTCCCCTGTCTCTGTGCAGCGCGCTTTCCCCCGCCCCCTCTTCCCCTGTCTCTGTGCAGCGCGCTTTCCCCCGCCCCCTCTTCCCCTGTCTCTTTGCAGCGCGCTTTCCCCCGCCCCCTCTTCCCCTGTCTCTGTGCAGCGCGCTTTCCCCCGCCCCCTCTTCCCCTGTCTCTGTGCAGCGCGCTTTCCCCCGCCCCCTCTTCCCTTGTCTCTGTGCAGCACGCTTTCCCCCGCCCCCTCTTCCCCTGTCTCTGTTCAGCGCACTTTCCACCGCCCCCTCTTCCCCTGTCTCTGCGCAGCGCACTTTCCCCCGCCCCCTCTTTCCCTGTCTCTGCGCAGCGCGCTTTCCCCCGCCCCCTCTTCCCCTGTCTCTGTGCAGCGCGCTTTCCCCCGCCCCCTCTTCCCCTGTCTCTGTGCAGCGCACTTTCCCCCGCCCCCTCTTCCCCTGTCTCTGTGCGGCGCGCTTTCCCCCGCCCCCTCTTCCCCTGTCTCTGTGCAGCGCGCTTTCCCCCGCCCCCTCTTCCCCTGTCTCTGTGCAGCGCGCTTTCCCCCGCCCCCTCTTCCCCTGTCTCTGTGCAGCGCACTTTCCCCCGCCCCCTCTTCCCCTGTCTCTGTGCAGCGCACTTTCCCCCGCCCCCTCTTCCCCTGTCTCTGTGCAGCGCGCTTTCCCCCGCCCCCTCTTCCCCTGTCTCTGTGCAGCGCGCTTTCCCCCGCCCCCTCTTCCCCTGTCTCTGTGCAGCACACTTTCCCCCGCCCCCTCTTCCCCTGTCTCTGTGCAGCGCACTTTCCCCCGCCCCCTCTTCCCCTGTCTCTGTGCAGCGCGCTTTCCCCCGCCCCCTCTTCCCCTGTCTCTGTGCAGCGCGCTTTCCCCCGCCCCCTCTTCCCCTGTCTCTGTGCAGTGCATTTTCCCCAGCCCCCTCTTCCCCTGTCTCTGTGCAGCGCGCTTTCCCCCGCCCCCTCTTCCCCTGTCTCTGTGCAGCGCGCTTTCCCCCGCCCCCTCTTCCCCTGTCTCTGTGCAGCGCGCTTTCCCCCGCCCCCTCTTCCCCTGTCTCTGTGCAGCGCGCTTTCCCCCGCCCCCTCTTCCCCTGTCTCTGTGCAGCGCGCTTTCCCCCGCCCCCTCTTCCCCTGTCTCTGTGCAGCGCGCTTTCCCCCGCCCTCTCTTCCCCTGTCTCTGTGCAGCGCGCTTTCCCCCGCCCCCTCTTTCCCTGTCTCTGTGCAGCGCACTTTCCCCCGCCCCCTCTTCCCCTGTCTCTGTGCAGCGCACTTTCCCTCGCCCCCTCTTCCCCTGTCTCTGTGCAGCGCACTTTCCCCCGCCCCCTCTTCCCCTGTCTCTGCGCAGCGCGCTTTCCCCCGCCCCCTCTTCCCCTGTCTCTGTGCAGCACGCTTTCCCCCACCCCCTCTTCCCCTGTCTCTGTGCAGCGCGCTTTCCCCCGCCCCCTCTTCCCCTGTCTCTGTGCAGCGCGCTTTCCCCCGCCCCCTCTTCCCCTGTCTCTGTGCAGCGCGCTTTCCCCCGCCCCCTCTTCCCCTGTCTCTGTGCAGCGCGCTTTCCCCCGCCCCCTCTTCCCCTGTCTCTTTGCAGCGCGCTTTCCCCCGCCCCCTCTTCCCCTGTCTCTGTGCAGCGCGCTTTCCCCCGCCCCCTCTTCCCCTGTCTCTGTGCAGCGCGCTTTCCCCCGCCCCCTCTTCCCTTGTCTCTGTGCAGCACGCTTTCCCCCGCCCCCTCTTCCCCGTCTCTGTTCATTTTCCACCGCCCCCTCTTCCCCTGTCTCTGCGCAGCGCACTTTCCCCCGCCCCCTCTTTCCCTGTCTCTGCGCAGCGCGCTTTCCCCCGCCCCCTCTTTCCCTGTCTCTGTGCAGCGCGCTTTCCCCCGCCCCCTCTTCCCCTGTCTCTGTGCAGCGCACTTTCCCCCGCCCCCTCTTCCCCTGTCTCTGTGCGGCGCGCTTTCCCCCGCCCCCTCTTCCCCTGTCTCTGTGCAGCGCGCTTTCCCCCGCCCCCTCTTCCCCTGTCTCTGTGCAGCGCGCTTTCCCCCGCCCCCTCTTCCCCTGTCTCTGTGCAGCGCACTTTCCCCCGCCCCCTCTTCCCCTGTCTCTGTGCAGCGCACTTTCCCCCGCCCCCTCTTCCCCTGTCTCTGTGCAGCGCGCTTTCCCCCGCCCCCTCTTCCCCTGTCTCTGTGCAGCGCGCTTTCCCCCGCCCCCTCTTCCCCTGTCTCTGTGCAGCGCACTTTCCCCCGCCCCCTCTTCCCCTGTCTCTGTGCAGCGCACTTTCCCCCGCCCCCTCTTCCCCTGTCTCTGTGCAGCGCACTTTCCCCCGCCCCCTCTTCCCCTGTCTCTGTGCAGCGCGCTTTCCCCCGCCCCCTCTTCCCCTGTCTCTGTGCAGTGCACTTTCCCCAGCCCCCTCTTCCCCTGTCTCTGTGCAGCGCACTTTCCCCCGCCCCCTCTTCCCCTGTCTCTGTGCAGCGCACTTTCCCCCGCCCCCTCTTCCCCTGTCTCTGTGCAGCGCGCTTTCCCCCGCCCCCTCTTCCCCTGTCTCTGTGCAGCGCACTTTCCCCCGCCCCCTCTTCCCCTGTCTCTGTGCAGCGCACTTTCCCCCGCCCCCTCTTCCCCTGTCTCTGTGCAGCGCACTTTCCCCCGCCCCCTCTTCCCCTGTCTCTGTGCAGCGCGCTTTCCCCCGCCCCCTCTTCCCCTGTCTCTGTGCAGCGCACTTTCCCCCGCCCCCTCTTCCCCTGTCTCTGTGCAGCGCACTTTCCCCCGCCTCCTCTTCCCCTGTCTCTGTGCAGCGCGCTTTCCCCCGCCCCCTCTTCCCCTGTCTCTGTGCAGCGCACTTTCCCCCGCCCCCTCTTCCCCTGTCTCTGTGCAGCGCGCTTTCCCCCGCCCCCTGTTCCCCTGTCTCTGTGCAGCGCACTTTCCCCCGCCCCCTCTTCCCCTGTCTCTGTGCAGCGCACTTTCCCCCGCCTCCTCTTCCCCTGTCTCTGTGCAGCGCACTTTCCCCCGCCCCCTCTTCCCCTGTCTCTGTGCAGCGCACTTTCCCCCGCCCCCTCTTCCCCTGTCTCTGTGCAGCGCACTTTCCCCCGCCCCCTCTTCCCCTGTCTCTGTTCAGCGCACTTTCCCCCGCCCCCTCTTCCCCTGTCTATGTGCAGCGCACTTTCCCCCGCCCCCTCTTCCCCTGTCTCTGTGCAGCGCGCTTTCCCCCGCCCCCTCTTCCCCTGTCTCTGTGCAGCGCACTTTCCCCCGCCCCCTCTTCCCCTGTCTCTGTGCAGCGCACTTTCCCCCGCCCCCTCTTCCCCTGTCTCTGTGCAGCGCACTTTCCCCCGCCCCTCTTCCCCTGTCTCTGTGCAGCGCGCTTTCCCCCGCCCCCTCTTCCCCTGTCTCTGTGCAGTGCACTTTCCCCCGCCCCCTCTTCCCCTGTCTCTGTGCAGCGCGCTTTCCCCCGCCCCCTCTTCCCCTGTCTCTGTGCAGCGCACTTTCCCCCGCCCCCTCTTCCCCTGTCTCTGTGCAGCGCGCTTTCCCCCGCCCCCTCTTCCCCTGTCTCTGTGCAGCGCGCTTTCCCCCGCCCCCTCTTCCCCTGTCTCTGTGCAGCGCACTTTCCCCCGCTCCGTCTTCCCCTGTCTCTGTGCAGCGCGCTTTCTCCCGCCCCTCTTCCCCTGTCTCTGCGCAGCGCGCTTTCCCCCGCCCCCTCTTCCCCTGTCTCTGTGCAGCGCACTTTCCCCTGCCCCCTCTTCCCCTGTCTCTGTGCAGCGCGCTTTCCCCCGCTCCGTCTTCCCCTGTCTCTGTGCAGCGCACTTTCCCCCGCCCCCTCTTCCCCTGTCTCTGTGCAGCGCACTTTCCCCCGCCCCCTCTTCCCCTGTCTCTGTGCAGCGCACTTTCCCCCGCCCCCTCTTCCCCTGTCTCTGTGCAGCGCATTTTCCCCCGCCCCCTCTTCCCCTGTCTCTTCGCAGCGCGCTTTCCCCCGCCCTCTCTTCCCCTGTCTCTGTGCGGCGCGCTTTCCCCCGCCCCCTCTTCCCCTGTCTCTGTGCAGCGCTCTTTCCCCCGCCCCCTCTTCCCCTGTCGCTGTGCAGCGCACTTTCCCCCGCCCCCTCTTCCCCTGTCTCTGTGCAGCGCACTTTCCCCCGCCCCCTCTTCCCCTGTCTCTGTGCAACACACTTTCCCCCGCCCCCTCTTCCCCTGTCTCTGTGCAGCGCGCTTTCCCCCGCCCCCTCTTCCCCTGTCTCTGTGCAGCGCGCTTTCCCCCGCCCCCTCTTCCCCTGTCTCTGTGCAGCGCACTTTCCCCCGCCCCCTCTTCCCCTGTCTCTGTGCAGCGCGCTTTCCCCTGCCCCCTCTTCCCCTGTCTCTGTGCAGCGCACTTTCCCCCGCCCCCTCTTCCCCTGTCTCTGTGCAGCGCACTTTCCCCCGCTCCGTCTTCCCCTGTCTCTGTGCAGCGCGCTTTCCCCCGCCCCTCTTCCCCTGTCTCTGCGCAGCGCGCTTTCCCCCGCCCCCTCTTCCCCTGTCTCTGTGCAGCGCACTTTCCCCCGCCCCCTCTTCCCCTGTCTCTGTGCAGCGCGCTTTCCCCCGCTCCGTCTTCCCCTGTCTCTGTGCAGCGCACTTTCCCCCGCCCCCTCTTCCCCTGTCTCTGTGCAGCGCACTTTCCCCCGCCCCCTCTTCCCCTGTCTCTGTGCAGCGCACTTTCCCCCGCCCCCTCTTCCCCTGTCTCTGTGCAGCGCACTTTCCCCCGCCCCCTCTTCCCCTGTCTCTGTGCAGCGCACTTTCCCCCGCCCCCTCTTCCCCTGTCTCTTCCCAGCGCGCTTTCCCCCGCCCCCTCTTCCCCTGTCTCTGTGCGGCGCGCTTTCCCCCGCCCCCTCTTCCCCTGTCTCTGTGCAGCGCTCTTTCCCCGCCCCCTCTTCCCCTGTCGCTCTGCAGCGCACTTTCCCCCGCCCCCTCTTCCCCTGTCTCTGTGCAGCGCACTTTCCCCCGCCCCCTCTTCCCCTGTCTCTGTGCAACGCGGTTTCCCCCGCCCCCTCTTCCCCTGTCTATTTGCAGCGCTCTTTCCCCCGCCCCCTCTTCCCCTGTCTCTGTGCAGCGCGCTTTCCCCCGCCCCCTCTTCCCCTGTCACTGTGCAGCGCACTTTCCCCCGCCCCCTCTTCCCCTGTCTCTGTGCAGCGCGCTTTCCCCTGCCCCCTCTTCCCCTGTCTCTGTGCAGCGCACTGTCCCCCGCCCCCTCTTCCCCTGTCTCTGTGCAGCGCACTTTCCCCCGCTCCGTCTTCCCCTGTCTCTGTGCAGCGCGCTTTCCCCCGCCCCTCTTCCCCTGTCTCTGCGCAGCGCGCTTTCCCCCGCCCCCTCTTCCCCTGTCTCTGTGCAGCGCAATTTCCCCCGCCCCCTCTTCCCCTGTCTCTGTGCAGCGCGCTTTCCCCCTCTCCGTCTTCCCCTGTCTCTGTGCAGCGCACTTTCCCCCGCCCCCTCTTCCCCTGTCTCTGTGCAGCGCACTTTCCCCCGCCCCCTCTTCCCCTGTCTCTGTGCAGCGCACTTTCCCCCGCCCCCTCTTCCCCTGTCTCTGTGCAGCGCACTTTCCCCCGCCCCCTCTTCCCCTGTCTCTTCCCAGCGCGCTTTCCCCCGCCCCCTCTTCCCCTGTCTCTGTGCGGCGCGCTTTCCCCCGCCCCCTCTTCCCCTGTCTCTGTGCAGCGCAATTTCCCCCGCCCCCTCTTCCCCTGTCTCTGTGCAGCGCGCTTTCCCCCGCTCCGTCTTCCCCTGTCTCTGTGCAGCGCACTTTCCCCCGCCCCCTCTTCCCCTGTCTCTGTGCAGCGCACTTTCCCCCGCCCCCTCTTCCCCTGTCTCTGTGCAGCGCACTTTCCCCCGCCCCCTCTTCCCCTGTCTCTGTGCAGCGCACTTTCCCCCGCCCCCTCTTCCCCTGTCTCTTCCCAGCGCGCTTTCCCCCGCCCCCTCTTCCCCTGTCTCTGTGCGGCGCGCTTTCCCCCGCCCCCTCTTCCCCTGTCTCTGTGCAGCGCTCTTTCCCCCGCCCCCTCTTCCCCTGTCGCTCTGCAGCGCACTTTCCCCCGCCCCCTCTTCCCCTGTCTCTGTGCAGCGCACTTTCCCCCGCCCCCTCTTCCCCTGTCTCTGTGCAACGCGCTTTCCCCCGCCCCCTCTTCCCCTGTCTCTGTGCAGCGCGCTTGCCCCCACCCCCTCTTCCCCTGTCTCTGTGCAGCGCGCTTTACCCCGCCCCCTCTTCCCCTGTCTCTGTGCAGCGCACTTTCCCCCGCCCCCTCTTTCCCCTGTCTCTGTGCAGCGCACTTTCCCCCGCCCCCTCTTCCCCTGTCTCTGTGCAGCGCACTTTCCCCCGCCCCCTCTTCCCCTGTCTCTGTGCAGCGCGCTTTCCCCCGCCCCCTCTTCCCCTGTCTCTGTGCAGCGCACTTTCCCCCGCCCCCTCTTCCCCTGTCTCTGTGCAGCGCACTTTCCCCCGCCTCCTCTTCCCCTGTCTCTGTGCAGCGCACTTTCCCCTGCCCCCTCTTCCCCTGTCTCTGTGCAGCGCGCTTTCCCCCGCCCCCTCTTCCCCTGTCTCTGTGCAGCGCACTTTCCCCCGCCCCCTCTTCCCCTGTCTCTGTGCAGCGCACTTTCCCCCGCCTCCTCTTCCCCTGTCTCTGTGCAGCGCGCTTTCCCCCGCCCCCTCTTCCCCTGTCTCTGTGCAGCGCACTTTCCCCCGCCCCCTCTTCCCCTGTCTCTGTGCAGCGCGCTTTCCCCCGCCCCCTCTTCCCCTGTCTCTGTGCAGCGCACTTTCCCCCGCCCCCTCTTCCCCTGTCTCTGTGCAGCGCGCTTTCCCCCGCCCCCTCTTCCCCTGTCTCTGTGCAGCGCGCTTTCCCCCGCCCCCTCTTCCCCTGTCTCTGTGCAGCGCGCTTTCCCCCGCCCCCTCTTCCCCTGTCTCTGTGCAGCGCACTTTCCCCCGCCTCCTCTTCCCCTGTCTCTGTGCAGCGCACTTTCCCCCGCCCCCTCTTCCCCTGTCTCTGTGCAGCGCGCTTTCCCCCGCCCCCTCTTCCCCTGTGTCTGTGCAGCGCACTTTCCCCCGCCCCCTCTTCCCCTGTCTCTGTGCAGCGCACTTTCCCCGCCTCCTCTTCCCCTGTCTCTGTGCAGCGCACTTTCCCCCGCCCCCTCTTCCCCTGTCTCTGTGCAGCGCGCTTTCCCCCGCCCCCTCTTCCCCTGTCTCTGTGCAGCGCGCTTTCCCCCGCCCCCTCTTCCCCTGTCTCTGTGCAGCGCACTTTCCCCCGCCCCCTCTTCCCCTGTCTCTGTGCAGCGCACTTTCCCCCGCCTCCTCTTCCCCTGTCTCTGTGCAGCGCACTTTCCCCCGCCCCCTCTTCCCCTGTCTCTGTGCAGCGCACTTTCCCCCACCCCCTCTTCCCCTGTCTCTGTGCAGCGCACTTTCCCCCGCCCCCTCTTCCCCTGTCTCTGTGCAGCGCACTTTCCCCCGCCCCCTCTTCCCCTGTCTCTGTGCAGCGCACTTTCCCCTGCCCCCTCTTCCCCTGTCTCTGTGCAGCGCGCTTTCCCCCGCTCCGTCTTCCCCTGTCTCTGTGCAGCGCACTTTCCCCCGCCCCCTCTTCCCCTGTCTCTGTGCAGCGCACTTTCCCCCGCCCCCTCTTCCCCTGTCTCTGTGCAGCGCACTTTCCCCCGCCCCCTCTTCCCCTGTCTCTGTGCAGCGCACTTTCCCCCGCCCCCTCTTCCCCTGTCTCTGTGCAGCGCATTTTCCCCCGCCCCCTCTTCCCCTGTCTCTTCGCAGCGCGCTTTCCCCCGCCCCCTCTTCCCCTGTCTCTGTGCGGCGCGCTTTCCCCCGCCCCCTCTTCCCCTGTCTCTGTGCAGCGCTCTTTCCCCCGCCCCCTCTTCCCCTGTCGCTGTGCAGCGCACTTTCCCCCGCCCGCTCTTCCCCTGTCTCTGTGCAGCGCACTTTCCCCCGCCCCCTCTTCCCCTGTCTCTGTGCAACACGCTTTTCCCCGCCCCCTCTTCCCCTGTCTCTGTGCAGCGCGCTTTCCCCCGCCCCCTCTTCCCCTGTCTCTGTGCAGCGCGCTTTCCCCCGCCCCCTCTTCCCCTGTCTCTGTGCAGCGCACTTTCCCCCGCCCCATCTTCCCCTGTCTCTGTGCAGCGCGCTTTCCCCTGCCCCCTCTTCCCCTGTCTCTGTGCAGCGCACTTTCCCCCGCCCCCTCTTCCCCTGTCTCTGTGCAGCGCACTTTCCCCCGCCCCCTCTTCCCCTGTCTCTGTGCAGCGCACTTTCCCCCGCCCCCTCTTCCCCTGTCTCTGTGCAGCGCGCTTTCCCCCGCCCCCTCTTCCCCTGTCTCTGTGCAGCGCGCTTTCCCCTGCCCCCTCTTCCCCTGTCTCTGTGCAGCGCGCTTTCCCCCGCCCCCTCTTCCCCTGTCTCTGTGCAGCGCACTTTCCCCCGCCCCCTCTTCCCCTGTCTCTGTGCAGCGCGCTTTCCCCCGCCCCCTCTTCCCCTGTCTCTGTGCAGCGCGCTTTCCCCCGCCCCCTCTTCCCCTGTCTCTGTGCAGCGCTCTTTCCCCCGCCCCCTCCTCCCCTGTCTCTGTGCAGCGCGCTTTCCCCCGCCCCCTCTTCCCCTGTCTCTGCGCAGCGCGCTTTCCCTCGCCCCCTCTTCCCCTGTCTCTGTGCAGCGCACTTTCCCCCGCCCCCTCTTCCCCTGTCTCTGTGCAGCGCACTTTCCCCCGCCCCTTCTTCCCCTGTCTCTGCGCAGCGCGCTTTCCCCCGCCCCCTCTTCCCCTGTCTCTGTGCAGCGCACTTTCCCCCGCCCCCTCTTCCCCTGTCTCTATGCAGCGCACTTTCCCCCGCCCCCTCTTCCCCTGTCTCTGTGCAGCGCACTTTCCCCCGCCCCCTCTTCCCCTGTCTCTGTGCAGCGCACTTTCCCCCGCCCCCTCTTCCCCTGTCTCTGTGCAGCGCGCTTTCCCCCGCCCCTTCTTCCCCTGTCTCTGCGCAGCGCGCTTTCCCCCGCCCCCTCTTCCCCTGTCTCTGTGCAGCGCACTTTCCCCCGCCCCCTCTTCCCCTGTCTCTGTGCAGCGCGCTTTCCCCCGCCCCCTCTTCCCCTGTCTCTGTGCAGCGCGCTTTCCCCCGCCCCCTCTTCCCCTGTCTCTGTGCAGCGCGCTTTCCCCCGCCCCCTCTTCCCCTGTCTCTGTGCAGCGCTCTTTCCCCCGCCCCCTCCTCCCCTGTCTCTGTGCAGCGCGCTTTCCCCCGCCCCCTCTTCCCCTGTCTCTGTGCAGCGCGCTTTCCCTCGCCCCCTCTTCCCCTGTCTCTGTGCAGCGCACTTTCCCCCGCCCCCTCTTCCCCTGTCTCTGCGCAGCGCGCTTTCCCCCGCCCCTTCTTCCCCTGTCTCTGCGCAGCGCGCTTTCCCCCGCCCCCTCTTCCCCTGTCTCTGTGCAGCGCACTTTCCCCCGCCCCCTCTTCCCCTGTCTCTATGCAGCGCACTTTCCCCCGCCCCCTCTTCCCCTGTCTCTGTGCAGCGAACTTTCCCCCGCCCCCTCTTCCCCTGTCTCTGTGCAGCGCGCTTTCCCCCGCCCCCTCTTCCCCTGTCTCTGTGCAGCGCGCTTTCCCCTGCCCCCTCTTCCCCTGTCTCTGTGCAGCGCACTTTCCCCCGCCCCCTCTTCCGCTGTCTCTGTGCAGCGCACTTTCCCCCGCCCCCTCTTCCCCTGTCTCTGTGCAGCGCACTTTCCCCCGCCCCCTCTTCCCCTGTCTCTGTGCAGCGCACTTTCCCCTGCCCCCTCTTCCCCTGTCTCTGTGCAGCGCACTTTCCCCCGCCCCCTCTTCCCCTGTCTCTGTGCAGCGCACTTTCCCCCGCCCCCTCTTCCCCTGTCTCTGTGCAGCGCACTTTCCCCCGCCCCCTCTTCCCCTGTCTCTGTGCAGCGCACTTTCCCCCGCCCCCTCTTCCCCTGTCTCTGTGCAGCGCGCTTTC
>NC_134486.1:417778598-417851098 GCF_040206685.1 Ascaphus truei
CGCCCCCCCTTCACCTCCCCTCACCACCCCCCCCTCACCACCCATCCTCACCTCCCCTCCGACCTCCCCTCCGCCCCCCTTCACCTCCCCACCCCCCACCACCCCTCCGACCTCACCTCCCCTCCTTCAACGCCTTTCGTCTGCCCTCCCGCCTCTGCCTTTCGCCCACCCGCACTTCTGCCTTTCACCCGCCCACCGCTCACACCCCTGCGCCACACAGCCGCTGCACGCACTCAACAGACACCCGCCACTCGACACACCCGCCGCCTCTCACCCACCCCACACACTCGACACACACCTGCCGCCTCCTGCCCCTACGCAACAATATCACTGACCAGCTGTCACCCGCACTCGCCACACACCCGCCGCCTCACACCCTAGCAGGACCCCGACCCACAGCCAGCACTCACTACCCATGCGCCACCCGTACTGAACACCCACCCGCCGCCTCACACCCTAGCAGGACACACGCCTCACATTTTCACATCACTTATGTCACCAAAATATACATTGTACTGTGGTGTGTTTACAATAAACCATTTTTATACAACATCGTATTACATTTTCTTCCATCTTTCTTTTCAACATTATTATCCAACCTTTACAACAAATACTCACCTATTGTTCCACGATTTATAAATAATACTACCTATTACGCATTTACATCCCGGGCAACGCCGGGTCTCTCAGCTAGTATTTAATATTCAAGGACTCCATTTCCACAGGCTCAGTACCACAAGATTGGTGTAAAGCAGATGTGGTGCCTATATTTAAAAAGGGAGCTAGATCACAGCCGGGGAATTACAGACCTGTAAGCCTGACTTCAATAGTAGGGAAACTACTTGAAGGTTTAATACGGGATAATATTCAGGAATACCTAATGGAAAACAAAATCATTAGTAATAGTCAGCATCGATTTATGAAGGATAGATCATGCCAAACTAACCTTATTTGTTTCTTTGAGGAGGTAAGTAGGAATTTAGACAAGGGTAATGCAGCTGATGTGGTCTACTTAGATTTTGCAAAGGCTTTGGATACGGCTCCACACAAGAGGTTAGTGTACAAAATAAAGCAAATTGGGCTGTTGGGCTAAAGGCGTGAGTGGAGTACCTCAGGGATTAGTACAGGGACACCTGCTTTTTTTACTTGTTTATTAATGACCTTTGAGGTTGGCATCGAGAGCAAAGTCTCCATCTTTGCTGATGATACTAAATTGTGTAAGGTAGTAGAATCAGAGCAGGATGTAATTTCTCTCCAGAAGGACTTGGAGAGACTGGAAACTTGGGCAGGTAAATGGCAGATGAGGTTTAATACAGATAAATGTAAGGTTATGCATTTGGGATGCAAGAATAAAAAGGTGAATTACAAATGTAAAGGGGATAAATTAGGGGAATCCTTGATGGAGAAGGATTTAGGAGTGCTTGTAGACAGCAGGCTTAGCAATAGTGCCCAAAGTCATACAGTAGCTGCAAAGGGAAAAAGATCTTATCTTGCATTAAACTAGCAATGGATAGAAGAGAAGTAAACATTATTATGCCCCTTTACAAAGCATTAGTAAGACCACACCTTGAGTATGGCGTACAATTTTGGGCACCACTCCTTAGCAAAGACATTCTGGAACTAGATAGAGTGCAGACAAGAGCCACCCAATTAATAAAGGGGATGGACATTCTAACTTATGAGGAGAGGCTAGCTAATTTAGATTTATTTACATTAGAAAAGAGGCGTCTAAGAGGGGATATGATAACTATATACAAATATATTCAGGGACAGTACAAGGAGCTTTCACAAGAACTATTCATCCCACGGGCAGTACAAAGCACTCGGGCCATCCCTTAAGGTTGGAGGAAAGGAGATTTCACCAGCAACAAAGGAAAGGGTTCTTTACAGTAAGGGCAGTTACAATGTGGAATTCATTACCCATGGAGACTGTGATGGCAGATGCAATAGATTTGTTAAAAAAAAAAGGTTGGACATCATTTTAGAAAGGAGAGGTATACAGGGATATACCAAATAAGTATACAGAGGAAGGATGTTGAACCAGGGAGTAATCTGATTGCCAATTATTGGAGTCAGGAAGGAATTAATTTTCCCCTTTTGAGATATCATTGGATAATATGTCACTGGGGTTTTTTGTTTTCCTTCCTCTGGATCAATATACTGTAAGTATAGATATAGGATAAAGTATCTGTTGTCTAAATTTAGCATAGGTTGAACTTGATAGACGTATGTCTTTTTTCAACCTCATCTACTATGTAACTATGTATATTTCTGTGTATATTTCTGTGTATATATATATATATATATATATATATATATATATATATATATATATATATATATATATATATATATTTGCAAAAAACAAGAAAAAACAGGCGCACTCCTAGTGTATTAAAGTATAAAAATAATTTATAGGACTGAAACATATAAAAAACGCACTCACAGAGTTCAATATAAAGCATGTATGAGATATACTCAATCGCCAGAGAGCTGCAAGGATCCCCGCCAAACATTCCATTGGTAACAAGGTGCCTCCTCTGCTGTATCCAGTGGTTCAACAGGATGTGTGGGTATTCTAGAGACCGGATGGTGTCATCACTGTGTCCCACAGAAAGGCTTCCTCCAGCAACAACTCCTTCTGTTGGAACAACTAACCACAGGAACTTGCAGACAATCACAGTTCAATGAAAATTTGGCAGTCCATTCACCGCTCTCAACAGCCACAAATTGGCTCTCTGTTCGTGGGTAATACAATCAGCTGCTACACTCGCCGCTCTAGGAAACGCCCTACGCGTTTTGTCACGAATGACTTCGTCAGGGAACAAGCGGAAAGTTTGGCGTGGATCCTTGCAGCTCTCTGGCGATTGAGTATATCTCATACATGTTTTATATTGAACTCTGTCTGCGAGTGCGTTTTTTATATGTTTCAGTCCTATAAATAATTTTTATACTTTAATACACTAGGAGTGCGCCTGTTTTTTCTTGTTTTTTTTGCAGATATCTTTGTGGATTTTGTGATCCTTATATTCAGGCTGCAAAACTCCGGTGGATTACTATCTGTGGACTGGTTCTATACAAATATATTTTTTATATTCTTATACATGTATATTTGATTTGATATATTTTAAAATATTTTTTTTTTGTGTGTGTTTTATTCCATAGTTTAGACCAGCTGCTATATTAAATTATCATCGTCTTTACGTATCCATTGGTCAGTATAGCCCTATAATCCAATCTGACACAGTTTTTCTAAATTCTAATCCAATACACTAAAGCGCTACTCTAGTTTGTTTTTGTCTTTGTTTATATATATATATATATATACTAGCTGAGAGACCCGGCATTGCCCGGGATGTAATTTTGGGGGGGCGGACGACAGGGTTGGGCTTCCCCCGGGTGACTGGGTGACTGACTGAATGGGTGGGTGACTGGGTGACTGACTGAATGGGTGGGTGACTGACTGAATGGGTGGGTGACTGAATGGGTGGGTGACTGACTGAATGGGTGGGTGACTGGGTGACTGACTGAATGGGTGGGTGGGTGACTGAGTGGGTGGGTGGGTGGGTGACTGAGTGAGTGGGTGGGTGACTGAGTGACTGGGTGAAAGTGGGTGACTGGGTGAAAGTGACTGGGTGGGTGGGTGTGTGGGTGGGTGGGTGGGTGGGTGGGTGTGTGGGTGGGTGGGTGGGTGGGTGTGTGGGTGACTGGGTGGGTGGGTGGGTGTGTGGGTGACTGGGTGGGTGGGTGTGTAGGTGACTGAGTGAGTGGGTGGGTGACTAAGTGAGTGGGTGGGGGGGAATGCCCTGTTCTTCGGGGATTATTACTTAAATAAAGAACAAATCAGTGAGGGATATCCATGTGCTTCATACAGCAGGTTCCTAAACACTGCTTCACACCTCATTAAGACTATGAGTACCGGAGGGCCACTGCCCTGTCTGGCACTCTGCAATCACGTGACCGCTCCCGGCGTCACCGACGATGGAACGGAGTCAGGAGGAGCCTACCTTTTCCACAGGGGACCAGATTGTGTTCATCGCACCACCGGAACGCACCACGTGCTCTCCCATAGGTACCGAGCAAATCTCACATGACAGACTACTAATTGTAACCTGTGAGGAAAGATCCACACGCTCGCACTGCCCCCTGGCAGGTTCCTCTCCAGTGTACTCTGGACATGTGACTGTGATGGGCATGAGGGCAGCCAATGATAACGACAGTTAAAGAGGAGGGACTAAGAGGAAGAGGAGCCTTTAAAAAGGGGGGGTTGCCATGTTGCGTTAGGTCTGTGAGGACCTGAGTGCTATCAGGTTCAGTCGAGGATTGTGAGAGTGCACTGCAGGCAAGGATTCTGGGTAATATGCAAATGAGTGCATGGAATAAGTTACTTCAGGGGTTCTCAACTCCAGTCCTCAAGACCCGCCAACAGGTCAGGTTTTAAGGATATCCCTGCTTAAGCACAGGTGGTGCATTCTTTGACTGAGCCACTGATTGAACCACCTGTGCTGAAGCAGGGATATCCTTAAAACCTGACTGGTTAGGGGGGAAGGGGGTCTTGAGTACTGGAGTTGAGAACTCCCGAGTTAATCTGCTCAACTAACTCGTGGTCCGACGTATTCAAATCAGAAGGACATAGGCACAAATATTCGGCCAATACCTGCAAAATATACTAATAAATGCACATATAATGGCTATTGTACTGCGCCTTGCCACACGTCGGTTACCTGGGGTCGGTGCTGCAGCCGTAGAGAGGGGCTTGTATTTTATGAGGAGTTTCCCTTCGGCTTTGCATTGAAGTCACAAGGTTTTGGTGCTTAAATGAGTGACACATAAACTCCGCCATGTACATAGTGCACGAGAAAGATACGACACCTGTGTGTATTAACACATCACTGTGTATGTACAGTAGCCCTGGTAAGAAATAGGGCTATATGTCTTTCCTCCTACTGGTATAAGCCCTGCTAAGGGCAGGCTGCCAGTAGTTATCATGGGTTTCCCCCACTTCAAGCCCTGCCCTGAGTGGGGGAGGTAGGCCGCCTGACTCTGTGTCTAAGGTAAGAGACACAGGTGAGGGGCCTGCTGAAGTCATAAAGGGCAGTGCACTGCCTATTTAGTTGGAGCTGTGTTCCTGTCAGTCTGACTGAGAGTTCTGAGAGAGAGAGTTCCTGTTAAGTGATACAGTTGGAGGAGATCAGGCAGGCCCTGAGTAGAGCTGATAGAGCTACAGTGGACCAATGCCTCTCACCCTGCCTAGAAGGTGAGGGAAGAGATACCCCCACCCTGAGCGCCCGCAGCTTGGGGTGGTGGCAGGGATACACTGAACACCCACAGACCATCCTGAGGGTGTGCAGTCTGGAGCCGGGACAGAAGACCCTGTACCTGAGGCCAGCGTGTTGCTGTGATTACTGCTGCCGTGTGCTGTGTGCTGCTGTGACAATAAAGAGAACTGCTGCTACTTTTAACAAAGACAGACTGGTACAGTATCTCTCTTCCCTGAGTGGGAATTGTCTGTAAGGGTTCCACCCCATGTCCCTGGGGCTTCACAGAGATGGAGGTGTTGCACCACTGAGTTCGGATGAAGGCAAGAACCCCAGAGACCTGGTCCTGTATTTATTTTATTTATAAAATATTTTACCAGGCAGTAATACATTGAGAGTTATCTCTCGTTTTCAAGTATGTCCTGGGCACAGAGTAAAACAAAATAATACATGGTTACAAGTACAGTTACATATATGAACAAGGTATACATTATATACAAGACATTGCGTGCACAGTTAAAGAAAATATATATTATGAGCGTATCCCCCACACCATCGCGGGAGACACAGGCCCTCCTGTTGACCACAGGTATGCACCACCTAGACACATGTAGCCAGACCTTAGTACACTCTAGGGGTCCGATCTGCGACCGGGGGTGGGGGGGTCTGAGGGCTACACGTATTTCACCGGAGCTGTCGTTTTCCATCACCTGTGTGTGTAGCCATGTGTTAAAAATGGTATACAGTTCTCTCTCATGCTGGCAGTAAACCTGGTAAGTGTACAGGATTGCCAGCATCAATCATGGAGGTTTGCCCTCACACCCTGGTGAGGTGTCATATGTACATGAGGGAGTGGTAACAGACCCTGTGTCCATTGTTAGTGACACAGGAGGTGGAGCTATTCCCTTGGTATATAAGGCACAGCACTGCCCAAATTTAGTGGTTCAGCATGTATGCAAGTCTATGGTCAAGGTTAAGGGAATAATCTAAAGTGATTCTGCAGCAAATAGCCTGACCTGCAGCAGAAAGCTGGCAGGGCCTACACTGTGTCCAGGGACCTGGCACAGATGGTGATCTCCCTGAGGGGAGAGGTCCAACTCCATTGGGAGGGCAGATAGATCTTCTGAAAGGAGAGCACAGAAGATGAGCGGCTAAGCTGTCTGCTGCGAGGGGCAGTCTGCCTATACCATCATCAATAAAGATGTCCTGTTTCACAAGAACCCCAATGTGTGAGTGTGAAGTTACTCCACAGCGGAAGGCACCACCAAGAAGGAGTTCCTCATCAGAACCATCTCCTTGCGGACGCAGAGATCCTGATGAGGTGGAGGCGCTGCACTGTATGTAGGTAGGACTCTAGCACACTACCTCAGCTGCCTGTCTGGGTTGACATTCCCCACACATCATCATGCGGGAGACTGAGGAGTCCTGTTGCCAACAGGTGCACCACCAGACACGACCATGTAATGGGGACTGGTTAGACCACAGGGGCCAATGTGAGATTGGGTGAGTCAGCCAGGCCCGAAAATCCGTTACATGTGTATTATACATCACTGCGTATTTCACCGGAGCTGTCTTCTTCCATCACTTTGGTTCTTTGCAGGTTTCTTGCGTGTCTCCCGCCTACAAAATCAATTTATCGCAGGGGGGTGTGTGGGGAGTCCATATACCTCACCCTATAACTCTCCCTATTGGTCCCTATACCTCACCCTATAACTCTCCCTATTTGTCCATATACCTCACCCTATAACTCTCCCTGTTGGTCCATATACCTCACCCTATAACTCTTCCTATTGGTCCATATACCTCACCCTATATCTCTCCCTATTGGTCCATATACCTCACCCTATAATTCTTCCTATTGGTCCATATACCTCACCCTATAACTCTCCCTATTGGTCCATATACCTCACCCTATAACTCTCCCTAATGGTCCATATACCTCACCCTATAACTCTCCCTATTGATTCATTTAACCACTTCCTATAACTCAGGGGTGTGCAAAGTTTTTGAGTGCACCCAAAACAAACACACACAAGCGCACCACAGATTAGTAAAAGGTGTATCACAAAATGTAATAAAATGTAATAAAGGTCACTGTGACCAAAAGACAATAATCAATAAATAAAATGTACAAAACAAAAACACATAAAAATAAATACACATATGAAGCATGTACTATGTGTAGCCAGGTCTCCTTTGTCCCGTGACCCCCCCTCTTACCTCCGCTGCCGGGGGTCACTCGACAGACCCGCCGGCACTTCTGCCGGGAGCGCTTTTGGCGCACCCCCCACACACACACAACACTGCTGCGATTTTAAATAAACTGCAGCACCAAGGAAGTCCCCCCTGCTCCCTCCCACAGACTCTCTCCTCTTGGGGGGGGTCTCCCTTCCGATTCCCCCCATGCTCCGATCCCCTGGGCTCCGATTCACCCCACCCCCCACACACACAACACTGCACCTCTACACACAACACAGCACCTCTACACACACATGCTACACCCATAAACACTGCTGCTGACACTGACACACTTACACTGGAGCTATACACACACACACAGCACCTCTACACAGATATACAACAGCACAGCACACACACAGCTACTGACACTCTCACACACAAACTGCAGACAGCCACTTACTTCTTTGCAGTCTCCCCCCCATTCAACTGAATCTGCTTAGAAAATCGCAGTCAGCTCGGGAGGGGGAGGAGTCAACCCGTTGCTGATACGTCCTGACCAATCCCCTGCCCTGTCTCAGAGCTGTTACTTCAATCAGACCAATCCCCTGCCCTGTCTCAGAGCTGTTACTTAATTCAGATGAATCCCCTGCCCTGTCTCAGCTGTTCTGAAAGCTGATTGGCTGGAAATAAACACATTGAAAACTACACATGGCAAGCTGCTTAAATTTTAACCAATCAGAGAGCAGGGTTTTCTATAATGCCCGGAATTTTACTGCTTTAGCCTATAATGTTTGATATATTGTCCACGTGAACTATGTGAGCACTCAGGAGAGACAGGAAACTAGTGTTAAACAAAAAAGGTGTTTAATTGCTGAGGGCTTTCACCCGCAGATCCTGTTGTTTGATCCACCTCTGTCCTCCACGAGACATGTGGCGACGCGGGAGTTCCTCTGTCACGTCTCTCTCGTCACCCAGGTCCTCCTCGTCTGGGTCACATATACAGCATCCAACGCGCCAGGCCCGGTGACCTGGCTTTATGGCTTTATGGCTTTATGGCTTTATTGGAGGTTATATCTCAGGTTTTATTGATGTCTTCACAATTTGAACACTTCCTCGCTACAAAAATACTTCATTTGTTTGTGAAGTGTAAGCGATGAAAGTGTATTTATATTTTAATTACGCCACATGTAACACATACAGTACAGTGCTAGATAATGTAGCAATCAAAATACAATATTAAACAACTATATAACCACTGCCTGTAACTCCTCCATGTGTAACCACTCACTTGTATATTCCTCCACACCTAACTCGCCCTACTGGTCCATATACCTCACCCTATAACTCTCCCTACTGGTCCATATACCTCACCCTATAACTCTCCCTATTGGTCCATATACCTCACCCTATAACTCTCCCTATTGGTCCATATACCTCACCCTATAACTCTCCCTAATGGTCCATATACCTCACCCTATAACTCTCCCTATTGATTCATTTAACCACTTCCTATAACTCAGGGTGTGCAAAGTTTTTGAGTGCACCCAAAACAAACACACACAAGCGCACCACAGATTAGTAAAAGGTGTATCACAAAATGTAATAAAATGTAATAAAGGTCACTGTGACCAAAAGACAATAATCAATAAATAAAATGTACAAAACAAAAACACATAAAAATAAATACACATATGAAGCATGTACTATGTGTAGCCAGGTCTCCTTTGTCCCGCGACCCCCCTCTTACCTCCGCTGCTGGGGGTCACTCGACAGACCCGCCGGCACTTCTGCCGGGAGCGAGTTCCCGGCGGCTCCCGAGCAGGGCGTCGCCATCTTTGTTTCGTTCGCGCATGCGCAGTGCCACAATTTATGCGGTGGCCAGCCAGACATTGCGCATGCGCAGTGATAACGCGCGAACGCTGGCCAATAGGGAGAGGGCTCTAAGCAGCGACTACAGCTCCCATGTGCCTTAGGAGCGCCCCACATGACCCCAGGGAGCCAATAGGGCTAGAGTATCTCCCTGCACCGAGGGATTGATACATTTCGCGGGCTCTGCGCACGTTAGTCCGTCAGGACCAGGAAGAACTAGGGGAAGGAGGTGAGTGCAGGGGTCAGTGACAAACTGCATTAGGCCAGTAACCCCCTAGGCCCCAGATAGGTTCTGAACTCCCCAGCTTGTGGTGCTACAGGGACAGGCCCTAGGCTAGGGACCCTGTCACAGTAGTACTAGTGTTAGATAGGGACACAGCGGACGCTGCGCTCCCCGAGAAGAGGCTTGGGCTCAAGTCTGTGCTAAAGAGACAGAGACTATCTCCAGGGTGGGATCGCCCCTGGCGGACCCTCGTGTGAGGAAGCATTGGATGACAGACGGGATCACCAAGCGGCAGATCCTTTTTGAAGTTGATTGCTGGCCCGAGTGCAGGAGCGCTCGGCAGGTACCTTCATAAGTGCACCAACGTATCATATATATATATATTCATTACATATAGTGGCAGCGCTGACCACACGCTGACTCACACGAGGGTCCGCCAGGGGCGATCCCACCCTGGAGATAGTCTCTGTCTCTTTAGCACAGACTTGAGCCCAAGTCTCTTCTCGGGGAGCGCAGCGTCCGCTGTGTCCCTATCTAACACTAGTACTACTGTGACGGTCCCTAGCCTAGGGCCTGTCCCTGTAGCACCACAAGCTGGGGAGTTCAGAACCTATCTGGGGCCGAGGGGGTTACTGGCCTAATGCTGTGGGTCACTGACCCCTGCACTCACCTCCTTCCCCTAGCTCTTCCTGGTCCTGACTGACTAACGTGCTCAGAGCCTGCGAAATGTATCAATCCCTCGGTGCAGGGAGATACTCTAGCCCTATTGGCTCCCTTGGGTCATGTGGGGCGCTCCTAAGGCTCATGGGAGCTGTAGTCCCTGCTTAGAGCCCTCTCCCTATTGGCCAGCGTTCGCACGTTATCACTGCGCATGCGCAATGTCTCTGGCTGGCCGCCGCATGAATTGTGGCACTGCGCATGCATGAACTAAACAAAGATGGCGCGCCCTGCTCGGGAGCCGCCGGGAACTCGGAGACGCCAAAAGCACTCCCTGCACTGGCCCCCACCCTCCAGAAGTGCCGGCGGGTCTGTCGAGTGACCCCCGGCAGCGGAGGTAAGAGGGGGGTTGCGGGACAAAGGAGACCTGGCTACTATCCTGCTCAACAAACTCCAGAGCTCTGGAATAGGGAAGCATGCTTTAAACTGGTTTCAGTCCTACCTATCAGGTAGATCCCAACATGTGTCCATCTCTGGCTCTAACTCTAACCCCCTGGATATCACCTGAGGTGTCCTGCGAGGCTCTGTTCTGGGGCCCCTACTCTTCTCAGTGTTTATTAATGATCTTCCCACAGCTTGTAAGGAAGCCTCAATACACATGTATGCAGATGACACAATCCTATATGCACACAGCCATAGCCTTTCTGACCTTGAACACATACTTCAGTCTGACTTTTTGAGACTCGAAAACTGGATTTCCCAAAACAAACTGTTTTTAAACACTGACAAGACTGTAACAATGGTATTTGGGACCAAGACTACATTTTTAAAGCTTCCAGCGACTGAGCTCCAGATTAGAACCAACACTAACACCACCCTAACTCCTGTTACTATTTTTAAATACCTGGGCATATGGTTTTACTCCCACTTAACATTCGGGATGCACATTGATACCCTGACAACCAAGACCTATGCCAAACTAAGGGTACTTTACAGGAACAAATCCTCCCTAAGTCTCCTGGTCAGAAAACGTATCGCACAGCAGATGCTAATGCCAATTATTGACTATGGAGACATAGTATATGGCTCGGTACCTCAAACCCACCTTAGCAAACTTAACACCCTCTACAACTCAATTTGTCGTTTTGTTCTCCAATGCAACTATAACACACATCACTGCGAAATGCTCAAAGAACTAGATTGGTCAACACTCGAGTCTAGGCGCAAAGTTCACCTTTCCTGTCTTGCTTTCAAATACTTTCTGGGCAAGCTACCCAGCTACCTGAACAAGCTCCTCACCCCTACCACATGCAGCACCTATCACCTGAGATCAGACTCAAAAAGACTGTTCATGGTCCCAAGGCTCAACAAAGTATCCGGCCGCTCCTCCTTCTCTTACTGTCATGGAACAGGAATACCCCTGTCTGCACTTCTGTTTTACTCCCCCCTTTCCTCGCAGCCCTGCTTGCCAGCTTATTAGTGCCAGCTGTATGTGTTTGGCTCTGCACACAAACACAGGGCTTGTGTGATAAATACAGTGCCATTTCCCCTCTCCCATCAGCTTGCTGTATTAGAGATGCAACATTATTGCTACATGTTGTAGCTCCCCCAGACACTCCTGTGAGTTGCCATAGCAGCCCCAGCCTTTCTCTCAAATGGGCTAGTCTGTTTTCTCCCCCTCTGCTCTGCCCATAGATGGTCTGTCCCCAGACTATCTTACTACCCAGCATACATTGCCATTTCCTTTCCACCACACCACTGGACGAGTGAGTACCTTGCTGTAACCCCTGTAATGGTGCTGCAGGATTATCTTTTCACCTCCCTTTACTACTAAGCACACACAGAGATATTTAGACCTACACCTCTACACAAGAGACTGTATTTTATCCTGCTTTCTCCAAAATAAAGTAAGAAAAGAAACAGACCTTGTCGTGCTTGGAAAAGAGGGCCGAGTTGACACTATCTGAGCTAAGTCATCACCACGTGACCCTCTGGCTGCCAGAATACTTACCGTGCACCCCAAAACTGGAACAACCTACCAGAGACCCTCACATCCACCACCAGTTTAAGTTCTTTCAAATCTAAGGCTGTCTCACATTTTAACCTGGTCTGTAACTGTTTCATACGCCCATAATATATATTATCTGTAACTGTGCATGCAATGTCTTGTATATAATGTATACCTTGTTCATTTATGTAACTGTACTTGTAACCATGTATTATTTGTTTTACTCTGTGCCTAGGACATACTTGAAAACGAGAGGTAACTCTCAATGTATTACTTCCTGGTAACACATGTTATAAATAAATAAATTATTTTCAGAGGCTGGAAATGGTTGTAGAATGAGGCAGGAGACGTTAAGGCATATGTGTCAAGTAACAGGTTTCTACAATAAGCGACTGGTGTGTATGTGTGTTAGTTATTGGGGGAGGTGGGGTATTATGTATATGGGTGGTATTATGTGCATTGGGGAGGTGGGGTATTACAGTACCGACATATCTTATTGCAACAAATACCGGCGGCATGCCGGGATCTGCCCCAGCTGCCGCCAGTAATGCACGCGCGCCGCCGCGTTCCCCCACTCACCCCCCCTCCTCATCGCGCGCAATTTGCACACCCTTCCGGACCCCTGTACCCCTTCTGCTCTGCCCCTCTGCTTCCCCGTACCCCCGCTTACCTTAATTTGATGTCCAGGGGTGTCGGGGAAGCCTGGGGAAGACGGGGAAGACGGGGAAGCCGGGCGCGCATGTGACTGTGACGTCACAGTGCGCCGCCACGCGCCGCGGCTACCCGCTTCCCAGCCTCATACAGCCAGCGGCATTTGCTCGAATAAGAGCTGCCGCTGCTGTATGTGCATTGGGGAGGGGGTTATGTGTATTGGGGGAGTTATGTGTATTGTGGGTTACTATGGGTGTTGGGGAGATGGGGTGGTTATTATGTGTATTGGGGATAATGTGTGTTGGGGGCTTATCGGGTGGGGAGGGGGAGGTATGGGGTTGTGGGAGGGAGAGGTGGGGGTGTGGGAGAGAGGTGTTCTGTGGGCCCAGTAGACATTATAGTCCTGGGCCCCCGGGAAAGCTGTCTGGACCTGAGAACCGGCACCTCTTTTTTTATAAAAAAAAGCACTGGGTTACTGTGACCCAGGGGCTGGGTTTAGGGCGGCGGGGCGATGAGGTAGCATGGTTGTAGAATAATGGGCGCCAGGAACGTTTGACATACAACTGTTATTTATTCGTGTCCCCAAGCACAGGGGCCCTTCCCATTTCCAGACGTTGTACGATTTTCTATCAAACATGCGGGATTACGGTTTCTTCCATCTGTGCCTATTCTTAAAACTATAATGGAGGTATAGTAACTTATACTTATCCTTCCTTGTGTTGGACCCATGCCCACCCCCTCTTGTTGCTTCGGGATACTCTTTGCTATAACCCCTCTAACTCTGGGTCCATACGGAAATCCTGGTTGGTCCTTTGTAAGTGACCACTAGACATTTGGCCTGTTTGGGAATTGCCACTTGCTTACAGACTGAGGGGGAACGTACATGCAGATCTGTGGTTACAGCTGATCCGCCGATACCCGGGGGCCCTCTTGACTCGAGGCCCTCAGTGGCGTGCCGGTTTCCTATTCGTTAGCTATGTTGGACTCCTTTAGCTTTCTGCTGGGATCCTAACTAACAGGGGCACAACACAATAAAATAGGGGGCCTGGTCAGTAAAATTACTCTATGAACATACCTACTGTATCTACTCTCCCTGAGGCTCCTCTCCTCCTGTCCTCCTGGGACCTAACCTTCTTGAAATTTCACCTTCTCTAATATACTCTACTGTGACATAGTGATCCCACGGCAACACAGGGTGGGGCCCGATACACTCCAACCATCTAGTAACCCTTTAGGAGAGGGGCTACATATATATTTTTTCAAATGCGCGTCACAATTTCAGTGCTAAAAAAGTAATAAAATCCAGTGATAAAATGTGCGCCCCATGGACTTTATACATTTGACGTATAATTATGAAATGTTGACGCATTGTGTTTTGTTGCAAACCTGATTTCCAATGGAAGCAGACTGATGTGTATTTTTTTACTTACCCTCAGTATTAGTAAATTATTAGTGTGATATTACGTGTAATAGCCACACTGTTAAAATAATACATTGTTGTAACTTGTGCAATTAAACGTCTGTGCTACTTCAACTACATTTTAGGCTTGAAGGATATCCCTGCTTCAGCATAGGTGGTGCAGTGGTTGACTGAGCCACTGATTGAACCACTGAGCCAGTGGTTGAGTGAGCCACATACCTGTTGGTGGTTTTTGAGGCGTGGAGTTGCCCTCCCCTGTTGCATTTGATTTCTTTGGGTTAAATATATTATGGTAATAAAACTTACTAGCGGAAGTAACAATGTGTAGTACCTGAACGTGTGTGCTGTGTGACACAAAGTAACATGAGTGGGTTTTTACGTTGCTTTATTTCCATGAACCAGTAATAAAAACTGGGGGGAAAGAAACAAGCTTTTGTAATAAATAAAAAAAAGAACAAAAGGTGAAAGGGATACATTTCCTCTATAAAAGATGTGTAACAGAGCAGTCAAGTAGAGAAACATACGTGCTTAAAGTACTCTGCGAGTGCTCGTTTGCATGTCTTTACCCAGAATCCCTGGCTGCAGTGGAAACATTAGATGTTAAGAGATAATGGGGAATAGCAGGATTATCGTTGTGTGCTATGTGATTACGGTCTTACTCAAAAGGAGGTTTAATATATGTCCATAAAGTCCAACGTTTCGGCAGTCAAATACTGCCTTTCTCAAGGTGAAGAGGAGCCTTCACCTTGAGAAAGGCAGTATTTGACTGCCGAAACGTTGGACTTTATGGCATATTAAACCTCCTTTGAGTAAGACCGTGTGCCTGCTTCTTCTTCTTTGTACTGGAACATTTGGGACTACAGGAGCTCCCCAGGACCAGCGCACCGGCAGCTAAGTACCCCACCTCTATTACCCTTGATATTGAGTGCGTGTCTCATCCTCTGTCTATGTGATTACGGGCCATCTGGCTTGTGTGGCCAGTGGCTATGCGGGTACGAGGCGAAGGTCTCTCCCGGGCTCTTGCTACGTGATGACGGAGCACACTGCCTGGGTCTCTAGTTTCTGTTATTAGGAGTGTTTGATATGTTGATTTGTTCTTAATAAAGCTGTGACCGGTTTTTCCTCCCAAGACCTTGTGTGACAGGATTTTGGGGACTTGAGGGGGCGGACCAGCTTGAGGCATGGGTAAGTCATAAGCTGTTTTAAATATTTCCAAATATATGCATGTCTGCAAATATATTTTGTGTGAAAATTACTGATTTAATTTCTCATTAGGTGAGGCTGGTTCTACGTGTACTTCTGTCTTATATCTGCAGTGTCCAAAAACAGGGTACAGAGGTCAAAATGGCAGAGGTCCCAAGCATACACCTGCTGCAGAGGTCCCAAGCATACACCTGCTGCAGAGGTCCCAGGCACACACCTGCTGCAGATGTCCCAGGAATACACCTGCTGCAGAGGTCCCAGGCACACACCTGCTGCAGATGTCCCAGGAATACACCTGCTGCAGAGGTCCCAGGCACACACCTGCTGCAGAGGTCCCAAGCATACACCTGCTGCAGAGGTCCCAGGTATACACCTGCTGCAGAGGTCCCAGGTATACACCTGCTGCAGATGTCCCAGGCATATACCTGCTGCAGAAGTCCCAGGCATACACCTGCTGCAGAAGTCCCAGGCATACACCTGCTGCAGAAGTCCCAGGCATACACCTGCTGCAGAAGTCCCAGGCATACAGTACACCTGGTGCAGAACAGAGAAGCTTGAACTGCCCTTCATTATTTATGCTAGACTTACCCATGCCTGGAGCAAGTCCCCTCGCCCAAGTCCACAAGAACCACACCAAATAACTTCTTGGGAGGAGAAACCGGTCACAGCTTTATTAATATATTCAACACACCATGATAAACACAACAATGTATCCTACTAGAGATCCAGCTACCATTAACCAACGCTCGAGGGATACTCTCTCAGCTCGTGCCCACGATTGCCAGTCGCCACTCAGGCAGCATGGCACAAAACACACAATACGGACTGACACTCCCATTCTGGCTGCCCGAGCCGGGAATGGAAACGCCTCCCCAAACTTTCAATTACGAAGTCTGACACCTGACCACAAGGAGCCAACACTGACAGAGTACCCTGCTCCCCTGCCCCCAAGTTACACTGCTCAGCCCCCAGCAAGGTCATTTAACTGACCTTACATTGGCCTTGAGAGCCACCACCAGCCTCACCGCCTTCTCTAGTGCGCCCTGCCATGCCAAGATCTGAAAGGTGAACCCCATCTTCCCTGAGCAAGCAAGCTCACCCTCCAAAACCACATGCCTTATTGCTATCCCTCCTATACCCATCACGAAGGCCACTATCTCCTTGTTTACCTTCCTCTGTGACCTACTCACCGCAGTGCAACTCCTGGCCCCTCGCCACTGCAACCTAGGGGACACCTCTGACCATATCACAACCACAGACCTAAAGCATATCACTTATTGCGAGATGCCCCTCCTTATTGCTAACGAATGAACTAGCGCCAAATAATTTTCCCCCAAGTGTAGCAGCATCATATCAGTAGGGGCTCTGCCCAACATCTCAGGAAGCAACTGGTCCCTCTCATCCCCCTAACTCCAACTCACAACATCCTAACCAAGTCTGCCCTTACCCCCAACTGTCTCCCCCCTTCCCGCTTGTCTGCCCAATGAACGTATAAGTCACTGCACAGCCATACGCCTAGAGGGGGTTGACCTGGGCAAGATACAGATAACAAAAATCAACCACTACCATTCTTAACAATCTAAACACGGTCAAACATAACCTCTAAAGTTCCTCGATGACCATCTGCCCAACTCCTTAATCGCTGTCTCCCCTTACCCAAACAGGCGACTCCTGATGCCGCCCCAATCCTGAAGGAGTGGGAGCAAATTCTCAAGTCCCCAAACCCAGCTACTGCTGCACATTTCTGCAAGACCCTTACAAACTGAAAACAGGACAAGGCAACGCCATCCTCATATATGAAAAGGGAAGACGCACCCCCTTTGGGCCTTGACTGCTGGTACTTCCCCACCTGCGTAACTGGAGTAGTCGCGCTGCCTTCTAACCCCGCAAGGAGACCCACTTTCCTACTCCCGTCTGGTCTGTTTTTTTACCTCCTAATTCTAAACCGCACATACCCTGTCTCCCATGACATATTTGTTCTGCAACTCCCAACCCCATTTTTAGATGCATTCAATAATTTGCTAATGCACATGGCCCCCCAAAAAAGACCACACTAAAAAGCCTTGCCTCGTACCCTGAAAAGTATGGTACCTGCAGCACCCCCAGCCGTTGCGCAGCACATGGAAAGAGATAAATAAAACAACATAGAGTGATATTGTTAAGAGACAATGCAACTAATAATGATTATATGGAGAAAATAACCATTAAAAATAAAAATTAAATAAACAAAATAAAAAATACTACAGAGTAATGGAGCAAGCACTAAAAAATACTTAATAAAATACTAATTTATTAAAAAGACAAAAATCTAAGAACAAAAAATCATTAAAAGACTAAGACATCCACTTGTCCTGCGTCCGGCAACTATAAGAATCCTACTTACAAACTGCAAGTAGGTCAAGCGCATGTAGATACAAACTGGATGGCCGCTCCCCGCTTCAGATATACTGCAGGAATGTCCTCTCCTTCTCCTGCCCAGACCCACTGGGTGTTCGGAAGGGACCTCCGTCTGCTGGGGAGTTGTTTGAAAGCCTCCAGACCTCTCCTGCTCGAGACCTCGGCTCCACTGCCAGCAAACCGCTCTGCCTCTCCCTCTCTCGCGAGATTTCACCGTCGGAAGGAGCTGATGCTGGTGTAGCTCCAGAGATCCTCGATTGTAGAGGGTGCAGGAATAGGTGCTTGAACTCTCGAACGCCGAGACGCAAGGTGTGTGACATCACGAAACGCGTAGGGTGACGTCACACACCCTGCGTCTCGGCGTTCAAGCGCCTATTCCTACACCCTCTACAATCGAGGATCTCTGGAGCTACACCAGCATCAGCTCCCTCCGACAGCGCAATCTCGCGAGAGAGGGAGGGGCAGAGCGGTTTGCTGGCAGTGGAGCCGAGGTCTTGAGCAGGAGAGGTCTGGAGGCTTTCAAACAACTCCCCAGCAGACGGAGGTCCCTTCCGAACACCCAGCGGACGTAGTTGCCGGATGCAGGACAAGTGGATGTCTTAGTCTTTTAATGATTTTTTGTTCTTAGATTTTTGTCTTTTTAATAAATTAGTATTTTATTAAGTATTTTTTAGTGCTTGCTCCATTACTCTGTAGTATTTTTTCTTTTGTTTATTTTATTTTTATTTTTAATGGTTATTTTCTCCATCTAATCATTATTAGTTGCATTGTCTCTTAACAATATCACACTATGTTGTTTTATTTATCTCTTTCCATGTGCTAGCAATAGCTGGATACATTTTTTCCACATCTTTGGAACTCTTGGGGACTTTCCCAGCGATTTTGTCACATTCACACGGTTGTATTTGTTTATACCCAATTGGTATAAAGTATATGTTATATTTATATATTTTTTTACATCTATTTTTGCGATATATTCACACTATGTAGATGTAAGGGCTCCCCAATCATCTGTTTTTTCTGTATCTTTATCCCTTACTGTACTTTGGGTAGTTAGTGTTTTTAGTTGGCAGCCCTCATTAATTCATTCACTTATTATTTATATTACAGTGATATTTATTGATTTAAATAAATTAATATATTTAAATAGCGCTACACAGGACGCACTTTTTTTCTACCTGCAGCACCCCCCACTATCTTTTCAAGCATGACTGTCAAAATCAGGGCTCGCTTATCCCTGGATGTCGCTACTCTCTTCCAACCTGCCACCACTCTGCGAATCACGAAATACTTCTCGCCTTCCAATTTTAAGAAAATGGAGACCCCTGCCAGAGACTTTGCCACCATTGAAGCTGAACCACCCAACTCCCGCTTTCTTATAATTAATGTCAGCAACCTATCCCTAACAGTCTCCACCTTAAAAGCCTCGTCTCCCCTTTCCACTAACTCGTCTCCTAACCAGGTCTGCCATTCTTTCCCAGGCCTGGTGTATGCTGACCATGTGCCCGTACCAACTCCATGACTCCTGCACTGCCTCCTGCCACAGCCTCTGCAGGCCCGGCTTCCCCACTGAGTCCACTCCCAGAATCAAGCTCCTGGAACACTGAAAACTACTGTAAAAATGGGAAAGAGAGCATCTGCTACTTTGTCTTCTAACCCAGGGACATGCTTCAGCCTGAACCAGATGTGGTGGTCTAAACATTTCGGGACCAACAACCTCAGTAGCTTGACCAGCACCGGGGAGGATACTGATATCCAGGTCATGGATGCCCCCCCCCCCACCCCTGAATTATCATTCCTAAAAATAACCTCTTTGTTAGCCAGCTCTGTCCCCCAATGCTCCACTGCCAGCACCAGAGGAATGAGCTCCAGGAATGTCAGGTTCAACATACATCTCTGCTTCACCCAATCAGCCGGCCAACGCTCCACGCACCAGCGGCACTGAAATAATGCCCCAAAACCTTTTGATCCTGATGCATGCGTAATGTGCTCTATCTGTTGGCTTTCCACTACCCCCCACAAAGCCAAAGTCCTACCGCTTTATTGCTTCAAAAGGTATACCATACCTGCAGGTCCTCATTTATGTTCTTTCACACACAGATAAAGTGGTTCAGCGATTTCACCCCTGCAATTGCAAATGCCAATCATCTCCACAGACCCTTCCCATTATGAGTATTCTGGTGGCAAAATAAGAAATTGTCTAGATAATGAAGGATGTCCCCAACTTTGGCCACATCCATCAACGCCCATTCCAAGAATGAGCTGATCGTCTCAAAATAGAAGCATGAGATCGAACCTCTCATTGGGAGGCAGAGATCCACAAAGAACTCCCTCTCCCCTTCATGCACCCTAGTGAATGAAAGCACTCCAGGTGCACGGGTAGCAACCGGAACGCTGACTCCATGTCGGCTTTTGCAATCCACGCCCTCGGCCACGCTTCCCTTACCAGGTCCCTGGACCTGTCAAAAGACACATACTGGATGCTACAGAATTCCTTATCAATCTCATAGTTTACTGACAACTCATCCAGGTATGACAGGTGATATACTGTATGAGATGAAAAAAGCCTAGTTCTGTATTCAGAACTACTTCAAGTGGAGACACCCTCACCTCAGGCAATGGAGGAAGAGAAAATGAGTCCGACAACTTACCCATCCCCACTTCCTTCTCTAACTTTTCCAGTGCTACCCCGTCATGCATCTCTAGTGATCTCAGGTGCTGCCTACATGGGGGAACTTCAACCTCCCAGAATGGGATCCAGAAACCACTCTTAAAGTCTATCTCCAACATCACCCTACTCTGGTCGTGGCTGAGCCACGGGTACCATCTCATCCATGTTCACCGGTGTCCTCACTCTTCGCCCCAGCCTCTTAAGCTGCTCCCTTTCTAAATCCACCCATGCCCTTTTTGATGCACTTGAATGCCGGGTGGGAACCCCCACAGCCGTTGCACTTTGCCTAAGGAGATACCCCTCACCCCATTTACACTGTCCCTCATTAAATTGCATGTACCCTTCCTATCCCTGGCCGGCTGCCCAGCATACAGCGAGCTGCCAGCTCCACCCTGAATGGGAATAATCTTAAATGGCATTATCTTGGACATCCACAGGTCCATGTCCTTCACATCATATCTCAGATGTTTGCTTACCACCATTTTCTGCCTTAATTCCGATCGTGCCTCCACAAACCCAATCCCCCATTAAACTTATAAGGCTCCCAAATTGTTTCCACATACTTGAAAAGTGCCAAGCAATGCTCTAACTTATTTCCCCCAATTAAACTAGCGAGTATCAGGAAAGCCTGCAACCAGTTACCGAATGACTTGGGGAACTGCCTATACTCCTGTTCAGCCTCCTCTCTTTCTCGGCCTCTTCCTCGTTCTCATCCTTCTTTAACTCTGGCTGTGCCTGCTCCTTATCGTCTGCCAATAATGTCAACTAATCTACATACTCCTCTTTTCATAGCTGCTCCTTCACTGCCGCCACCAAATGCATGCCCAGTGGGCTAGCTGAACAAAGATGTGTCTCTAAATCTAGCATCCTCATCCCCTCCCTCACTCTTTCCCTCCACTGGCACCACCACTTCCACGGAGACCCCCCCTGTCACCACCACTTCAGCTCTCCCCACCCCCTCCTCAACCCACCTGGCCACTAACCCCCCTCCCCAAATCCCAGGGCGACACCATCCACTGGCGCAGCCACCAGCCCCATGGGCACTGCCCCTGATGCTTACCCTTGTCCAGTAATGCCTCCTGTATAACCTTGCCCCATGCCCTAAATCCCAGCCACAGTCTGCCCAACCTCCCCAGTAGCCAACACGCCCTGTCCCTGTTTGCCGCCCCCCACTGCAGAACAAACACCACAAAGGCCCTGTAAATGGCACTCCCTGGTCCCTGCCCTGACCCAGAACCCCTCTCCTGCACTCCTCCCACCCCCCACTAACCCTACTAATCCACCAAGCACCCCCATGCCCCCCCTTATCCCCCCATACAAACCCTGCACCGAGATAAGTCTGAAGTATGGTCTTACGCTCTAGTTTTAGGAGCGAGGAGACTTAAGGAAATAGATCGCCTTGTGTCAGTTTTTCTGCCCGTGTCTACCAAACAACGTACTCCGGACTTGGGGACTTGCAAAAGAATGGCCCTAGATTTATCCCAGGAAAAACTCCCATTGCTTTTGTAGCCCTCTTTCCTGCTGATCTAGAGCGACTACTAGTGCTGCATGTACCTGTGGCTCAGCGAGACCTGAGCCTCCGCTAACTGGTAGCCTGTGGTAATATTAGGGTCTTGGCAGCGCCTCCACTTACCCAGGATCCCCAATAAGTGAGATTCCCCTAGGTAAGAATAATGATAACACACTTCAACTTTGTAACCATTTACTAATACGTATTTGCATAACCTTAGCTTACACCTATTAGGGATAACACACATATAATACCATATATGAATAGCTGACACACAGTTATATACACCTGTGGCTCGGCCACTCTCCTATAGAGTAATGTCACTTCCCACCACCGCGTGCACCCCACACCGTGTCCAATATATGCTTAGTCCCTTGGTCACTCAACCCAGTGTCGCCAAAGAGTCCTCCCCCAAGGCGGGATCAGCGCCTATTGATACCGGTGTTGGTGCACTTATTAAATACCTTCCGGCTACTCCTGCAGCCGGCAACAGACTTCGAAAAGGATCCGCCGATCCAGCGCAGTCTCTCACGAGTTGGTGATGTCCAGCTGCTTGAGCCCAAACCACTGATTGCACACCGCAGCTCAGGAAGAACACTGTGTCCCTATCTGCTACTACAGTAAGGGAATATGTGTCTCTCTCTATAGGCCTTTCCCTGCAGCACCACAAGCTAATGGTGACTCAGGGTTTGCACTGGGCCTGAGGGGAAATATGGCCTGCGCAGGTGGGTCACTGACCTCCTGCACACACACAACCTCTCCCCTTGCTCCTCCGGTGCCCTCTTAACAGGAATTACTGCACAAAAGGAGAGAGGCATGTAACCCCAAAATTACACTGGGCTAAACTTTCATTGGGATTCCTTTTCTTTGATGGACATACAGTAGCTCTGTTTTTTTTTTTACTGGTTTTGTTGACTTTTGCAGCTTGGAGACTTTAGTGAGTAGACCCTTAAATGTAAATATATATATATTTTTCATTTGTTTTGGTACCCAGAAATGGCCGGCGCTGGGCGTACAGATGTAATCATTCAAACTGATATACTGTAAACCCTAAAAAGACTCTTAACAATGTTAGCGTAGAATTAAGTTACCATGTATCAACCAAAAATGTATTTGAGGCAGCACGGATGTTTCATGATATACTGGTTAACAACAATTATTATTTTCCCAGTATAGCTATCGTACAAAATAGTAACGTTTGTGTATGGATGCCCAGAATACACTAGGAGTTATTTGTATTACTTGTTATTTATATGATTGTCACGTGTATTACTGCTGTGAAGCGCTATGTACATTAATAGCGCTATATAAATAGTATAAGTGTGTATGCTTGGAAAACCTGTCTACTACGACAAGGATCGTATTCGTCCCTTTAGAATTGGGAAGTTCCACAATAAAGTCCATGGAGATATGTTTCCAAGGTTGTTCCGGAATAGGAAGAGGCATGAGAAGTCCAGAAGGTTTGTGTCGGACGGATTTGCTCTGGGCACAGACTGGACAAGCTCTGGTGAAGTAAAAAATGTCCCTGTTCATCTTAGGCCACCAAAAGGTCCGTTTGATAAGATCTACCGTCCTCTTGAAGCCTGGATGGCCAGCAGGTCTAGACGAATGTCCCCATAGAAGTATCTTGTGGCGAAAACGGGGGGCAGCGTACAACCGTCCTTCTGGCACCTTAAATCTCCTAGGAATATGAGCCTGGGCTTTATTGATTTCATCCAAGACATCAAAGTTGTTGGCGGAAATAATACGCTTAGCGGGAAGAATCATCTCCGAAGATTCATTAGATTCGTTCTCCGTGGAGAACTGACGAGACAGGGCGTCAGCCTTGATATTTTTGGTGCCAGGGATATAAGAAATTGTGTAATTGAACCGTGAAAAGAACAAAGCCCAACGAGCTTGACGGGATCCCAACCGACGAGCCCCCTCAATGTACAATAAGTTTTTGTGGTCGGTGAGGATGGCTACTGGCTCCATGGTACCCTCGAGGAGATGTCTCCATTCTTGGAGGGCCAACTTGATGGCCAGAAGCTCACGATTCCTGACATCATAATTTCTCTCGGCCTAAGAGAACTTCCTGGACAAGAATCCCCAAGGATAGAGTTTTTCCTGTGGGGAAGATCTCTGAGAAAGCACTGCGCCGGCTCCCACATCTGAGGCGTCTACTTCTAGAGTAAATGGAAGGGAAGTATCCAAATGCCGAAGGATGGGGGCTGACACGAAGCTCTCTTGAGGAAGTCGAAGGCTTCAATGGCCTCGGGGGACCAAACAGTCGGATCAGCACCTTTCTTGGTCAAGGCAGTGATGGGTAGAGCAATAGTTGAGAAATTGCGTATGAATTTCCGGTAGTAATTAGCGAAGCCAAGGAAGCGCTGCACAGCTTTGAGGGAGTTTGGCAATGGCCAGTCGAGTACAGACTTCAACTTCTCAGGGTCCATGGTGAAGCCTTTGTCGGAGATTATATAGCCTAAGAAAGCTGTGGAAGATTGATGGAACAGACATTTCTCCATTTTCGCGTAGAGGTGATTAGCACGAAGCCGAGAGCGTACCAGTTTGGTATGGCGAATGTGCTCCTCCAAGCCTTTGGAGAAAATGAGGATTTCATCCAAATATACGATGACGAATGTTCCCAAAATGTCCCGGAAGATAACGTTCATGAACTCTTGGAAAACAGCAGGGACATTGTATAGGCCGAACACCATCACTAAATACTCATAATGTCCCGAAGGCGTGTCGTCCCCTTCAAGCGGCAGTGACGAAGTTGGTGTTCTGGGGAACCGCAGTAGAAGCATAGACCCTCCTCACAGCGTCGCACTTTCTCAGTGTCCCGAAGCTGTTGACTACCGATTTGCATCGGTTCCGGGACGTCCAACACAGGGAGGGCCAATGGAGGAGACCTAGGAGAAACAGGCAAGGACGAGAGAAAACGAGAACGGTGACGCTCGTGGCGTCGTTCCTGAGTACGCTGATCCATCTGGATACTGAGGGCAATGAGTTCCTCGAGGGATGAAGGCCGGGCGTGAACTGCAAGGTCATCTTTGAGAGATTCGGACAAACCGTGCCAGTATGCCGCAGCGAGCGCTTCATCGTTCCACTGGGTTTCTGCAGCGATGGTGCGGAACTCCACCGCGTATCTTGCAGCTGACCTACGAGCCTGAGAGAGATGAAACAAGGAAAAAGCGGCAGTCTCTACGCGCTGGTGTGACAAAAACCTGTTGGAACTCATGCCGGAATTTGGAGTAATCTTGGGTTATATCTGGTCTGTGTTCCCAGAGGGGAGAAGCCCAAGCGAGAGCGTCGCCAGTGAGTAGGGCATAAACGTAGGCCACCTTAGTACAACCAGTAGGGAAGTGGGACGGGGACATCTCGAATTGAACATCACACTGATTCAGGAAGCCTCGACAAGCAAGGGGATCCCCGTCGTACCGGTTGGGGGGTGGAATACGTGACCCCAGATTACTTGTAGGCACTGGGACCGGGGTAGATGGTGCCACAGGAGCTTCCCGGAGGGACAAATTAGAAAGTCTCTGTGTGACATTAGTGAGTTGGTCACTTAGGAATTGCCAATGTTCCATGGAGACACCTTGGCCCACCTCAGGGGGGTCTGCATTTGTTGGGCTCTGCATAATGTAACGCCTGTATGCCCCCAGACCTGGCCAGTCCCCAGTACTGAGGTGGGTAAGGGTATAACACGCACCCACAGCAGTGAGGGCGTGCCTGGAGTGTGGTAGTAGCATTGCCGGGCCTGGTGAGTAAGGGTTAACGTAATACTTGCCGAGTCCGGGGTGCCAGAGGTCGGAGGGTAATGTCCAAGTGCCAGAGTTCTGGGGTTGGAGAAAGCAGCGTAGTGATGTCCGAAAGCCAGGGTTCAAGGGCAGGAGAGAGCAGCGTAGTCAAGTTCAAAGCAGAGTTCAAGCCAAAGGAATCCAAACAGGGGCAGGGACAGGAACCAGAGCTGAAACAGACAAGGGAGCTAGCCATAGACACTGCACACACAGGAGCTACAGGAAAGCTATGCAGAGCAATGACTGAGAGGACAGAGTGGGGTTATATGGGAAGGAGGGCCAATAGGAATGCAGGGAGGAGCAGAGGTTTGAGTGGGTACTTGCAGGGATAGGTCAGTGAGAGCAGGGGAGGAAACTGGGAGGTAATCAAGAGTTATAGCCTGCAACCGACGGGGGCGGAGCTAGAGCGTGGGGGCGGTAAGTAACTAGAGCAAGTGCGCGCGCCCTCTGTAACCCTGCTATGCGCGTGCACCAGAGCGTGGGGGAAGACCAGCGGAGGAGGCGCACGGGAGAGAAGACAGAGGGGAAGGAGGAACGGAGGAACCAGGTAGGGAACGGACAGGGGTGACAGAGGCACGCCGAGGAGCGCGTGAGCCACGATAGGGAACCGTGCGCAGAGTGACCCTGGGCGCGAGGATCGAGCCATGGAGGAACGGCTGAGGGAAGAAGGTAGAGTTTGGGGATGTAAGGGAGCGGAGGAACTAGGCACTGTGGAAGCAGGGGTGACGGGGACACGCTGGGAACTGCGAGTCCCCCGATCTGTTACAGTAATACAGTTAGAGTTACCTCTCGTTCTCATGCATGTCCTGGGCACAGAGTTATGGTGACAGACACATGGTTACAAATATCTAGTTAGATTAAGTGAACAGAGTTATTTTATATGTAGCACATGTGTCTGTGTGTACCCCCCCCCACCCCCCTCTGGGAGATTTAGTCATGGCTATTACTAAGTGTAGTGCTGGTTACCTGTTTGGCACAGGAGAGCCGAGGTATCCGCGATGGTGTGGTGGAAGACAGGCAGACTTTTAGGGATTCCTCTGGTTCTTCTTCTTGGTGACAGCGCCTCCAGACATAGGGGGCTTCAGCAAAGCTGAAGGGGGTCTTCGCTATGACAGTCCTTACTCACAATACTCCTGCCACACAGACTGCAGCAGAGCCAGAAGTATAATTGAGGATGATCTTTATTATAGCAGCCACTGCTGGTGGTGTTACAGCGAATGCTTTAGTTGATAAGGTAGATCCCTGGCTTCTGGATGGTACTGGCCTGCTGGTAATAGTGAGGCCTCTCTGGATTAGGTTAGTGCCTCAGCCCATGAGGGACTGAGCACATGTCTCTCTCTCCCAGCCGGGAGGAGAGCTCAGAGATCCTACCCCATGAAGTGATAGTTGGAACCCCAACCACAGACTGAAGGACCCTCTCCTAAGGGGCTGAACTTCACACTACAGTATAATGTAGGCACTTCCTTCCTGTAGCTCAAAGAGGGAGGGCCCAGCACATGCACCACCACTCCTGTCACTCAGGAAGTCAGCATGAGGAGGAGGAATACCCCATAGGATAGCCTGTCACTGTCTGTGTCTTACTAGAACTTACATGACAGGGTAGGTAGAGAGATAGCTGGACCAGCCATCGCTATATTACATTATATATAAAGACATTGCATGAACAGTTACAGATAAAATAAGTTATAGGCGTATGTCTGTAAGTCCTATTGTCTGCACTGATAACCCTGGGGTAGTTGTTGTGTCCCCCATTTGCCCTGGTATTGCAATTGCGAGACTTTTATAAGTAGGTACAGACACGCCTTCATGTAGTTTGCTTTATACTGTATGTTCGTGTCCATAATGGGGATTACCAAATAACTGCCAACGGAAGATTCTTTCCTTAGATGAAACTACAGGATTTACAGTAGGAGGCAAGTTCTGCGTCATACTCAGTATAGCTTAGCAATCCTAAGAAAAGACATTATGGAACTAGAGAGAGTGCAGAGAAGAGCCACCAAATTAATAAAGGGGATGGACAATCTAACTTATGAGGAGAGGCTAGCTATATTGGATTTATTTACATTAGAAAAGAGGCGTCTAAGAGGGGATATGATAACTATATACAAATATATTCAGGGACAATACAAGGAGCTTTCAAAAGAACTATTCATCCCACGGGCAGTACAAAGGACTCGGGGCCATCCCTTAAGGTTGGAGGAAAGGAAATTTCACCAGCAACAAAGGAAAGGGTTCTTTACAGTAAGGAGGCTGTGATGGCAGATACAATAGATTTGTTCAAAAAAAGGTTGGAGATCTTTTTAGATGGGAAAGGTATACAGGGATATACCAAATAAGTATACATGGGAAGGATGTTGATCCAGGGATTAATCCGATTGCCAATTTTTGGAGTCGGGAAGGAATTAATTTTTCCCCTTAATGGGGTTTTTTGTTTGCCTTCCTCTGGATCAATAAGTAAGTATAGATATAGAATAAAGTATCTGTTGTCTGAATTTAGCATAAGTTGAACTTGATAGACGTATGTCTTTTTTCAACCTCATCTACTATGTAACTATGTAACTATGTAACTATGTAATATATTGCAGTTGGTTTATTTATAGGGAGTGGTGGCTTTTCCCACACGTGCAATGTTGCTTTTAATGCCCCCCCCACCCCCCCTACAATTAATGTATTCCTACAACATGGAATAGAAAGCTGCAGTGACCTGAGCTGAGTTACAAGGCAGCTCTTAAATTATTCACAATGGCGACCATATTTAAAAATCCCTGCAAAAATTACGAATCAGTTATTAAAAATCTGCTGAGGGCTCAACCGCAAAATGTATTAGTGAGGTGACTTATTTGAGAAAATTATTTTCTTTTTTTTTTTTTTTTTAGAGGTTTCACCCTTTCAGCTCCAGAGAGGAAAGCGTGTTATTCTGCATTGCTGGCCCCTTCTCGCACTGAAAGGGTTAAAACGGCTGGAAGCAATAAATATGTTAAAAAAAAAAAGAAAATACAAAAAAAAAAAACAAGAAAAGCGAGTCCCACTTGTGTGTGTGCAGCCAATCTGATAAACATGTGTTTTATCCCCTGATCTGCACCTGGCTTCGGTCCCATTAGCCCCCACATCTCTCTCCGCGCCGGCTCCCCCGGTAAGAACACCGTCCACTCCAAGACACCCTCATACACATCGGCTTGAACAGCTCAAGAACAGACTTGCACGCTTCCCCCGTCTGAAGATCAAGGCACGGTGCTGATAAAACTGAGGGGGGAAAGCTCTTGGCCCCAGGTTCCCCTATTGGGTGTTTACATTCTCTATAGCTAATAGCGCCTGCAGTTTAACGTACTCCTGAATTTTCCACGAGTAAACAATTACACCCTTCTCTCCTAGATGTTAAAATTAAGAGCATCTAACCAACTATGAGGGATCCTGAATAAGGCTGAGTCCCCGCTGGCGCTGAGCGCGCTTACCTTAGTCAATGTGGATCGTCACATTCACGCTCACGCTGTGCGCGCACGCTCATGCATGGGCACACACGAACACCCACGCTAGGCGCTTGGTTAAACAAAAAATGTTAACTTTCAAGCACGCTCAATCTGCCCGCAATGGCCCCGCTCGTGCTTCCGAAATAGCGAGGAGTGACGTCACCGCTCTCAGGCATGAGCGTGGTCAGCGCCAGCGGGGCCGCAGCCTTAGGATTGACAACTATAAGATAGAACGACTCTCCATATTTTATAGGGAGCCACCTAGCAGGAGCTGGAATTGGCACTTTTCAGTTTGTAGCTTAGAAGCTCCAGTTTGGACCATGGAGGATGTCACCTACGTAACCTGTGTTAGAGCTCTGTTATTGCCTCTCACGCCCCTCCTTATCTGCACAGTTCTTGGTGGGTTGTATTGTATTGTATGCCTTTATTTATATAGCGCCATAAATGTACATAGCGCTTCACAGTAGTAATACATATCATATAAATAACAGATAATATAAATAACAGATCATGGGAATAAGTGCTTCAGACATAAAAGTAACATTAAGGAAGAGGAGTCCCTGCCCCGAGGAGCTTACAGTCTAATTGGTAGGTAGGGAGAACGTACAGAGACAGTAGGAGGGAGTTCTGGTAAGTGCGTCTGCAGGGGGCCAGGCTTTATGTATCGTGTTTAGAATATCCACAGTGCTATTCATATGCTTCTTTAAGCAAGTGGGTCTTAAGGTGGGTCTTAAAGGTGGATAGAGAGGGTGCTAGTCGGGTACTGAGGGGGAGGGCATTCCAGAGGTGTGGGGCAGTCAGTGAAAAAGGTTTAAGGCGGGAGAGGGCTTTAGATAGGTTCCCTTTATCACTGTTGTGGTGATGCTTGTGTTCTTCATTCATCCTGTTGGAGATGCCCCCCATACACCCCGGCTTGACTACAATAAAACACAAGCCTTTGTACAGGTAAATTCTTTGTCAATTCTGAAGGTGCCTCTGGCACGAGAAGGGGGTAAAAGAATAAGGTACAAAGATTGGGACATTACCGGATGTTTCACATCACACCGCCACAGCATTAATAACCAGGTAATTTCATGTGCAAATGAACTCATTAGTGTTCGTAGTGGGACTTCCTTGCTTAATGAGTTATTCCAAGAACACTATTTGGCAAGACTGCGCTGAATAGGGGGGTGCCAATCTGGTCAGGACAGCAACACATTTTGGCAACATTGGGAGTGAGTGGACAGACGCACACAGAGGAAGGAAGGGGTAATTACTGTACACAGGACGGGTTTCCTTTAAAGTCCCCTCCGCACCCCCTGCTCTGTGTTACTTTAGACATGTCTGGAATTGTAAGTGTTGATTTGCTTTACTGCAATGTTTGCCTGGCTAATCTCTCTGTCATTTAACCCAGAACACATCTGGGAACAAGATCTTCGAGCAGGAGAAGACACTGTTTCAGAAGCTCGTTTATAACATGTAAGAAGGGCTTTCATGTTGGTGTAATAGGGTTGATCAAACCTGGTATTGACTGCAAATACTACATGGGGATTAACTCCACGCAGCAGGCCTTGGCTTCTGCGATTGTCATTCTGGAGCACGCGATTTGAGCATTTATCAAGCTGAGCTCCGTATGATGCTGAGAGGATGGGTGGGCAGCCTGATCAAAATAGATATTTTTAATACAACAGAGGTATCAGAAAGGTATGAGCAGAGTGAAGGGTGTTTGTAAGGGTAAGGGTGGATGCTGGTAAGGACTGAGGATGGTTAGGACAGGTGAGCAAGACTAAAAGGCTAGAGCTATGTGTAGAGGTATGGGTGCTGGTAGGGGAGGGACAACGGGTATGTGTACAGGTAAGGCTTGCAGGTTGAGGTATGGTGGTTAAAAAGAGGGCATGGGTTTTGAAGTGGTGAAGGATTTGTCCACTGATTTTCTGATCATCTGAGCCAAACACTAAAAGGGGGGGTCCTACCCTAACCTCTGTGGGGTCTACTTATCATTATCTCCTGGCTGAAAAACTGGTAAAACAGCACCAGGATTATCAAATGAGTGGAAAGCCAATACACCTTGGGAGACCTGATTTTACCTCCAGTTTTTTCCCGATTTTGTACGTGCGCGATGTAAGAAAAGCTGAAGGGTGTCTATTTGCTGAAACATCCCAGCCGCAGAACTGGGGCAAAACCAGCACAATAAACAGCACCAGATTTATCAAAGAACAGGAATTCCATTGAAAGAAACTGGAGTCTTTCTTTTGAAAAATCTGCTGCTGCTTTTTGCCTCCGTTTTGCAGCCCTGAGACTTGAACCATTCGAGCTCTAAGTCTTCCCCTCATCTCATGAAGCGAAACTCCCCTTACTCTCTGTGTGTCATTGTTACAGGGAAGGCAGACAGACGTGTCATTTTATGGCCAATATCTGCAATGTACACACATACATAGTCCAGGTCACGTGTGAACGAGCAGGCTTTATGTAGCATGTTAATTAGTGTTTAGCAATAAGAAGTTACCCAGGGATTGCAGACGTGCATGCATCATTACATGGAGGGGTGATTAAAATGAAGGTGCCGTTATGCTCTCCAGGTTGTGCACACACTGGAAGGTCACACCTCAACAATCGCTTTCAGAGACGGTAACGAGTTTGACATTTGCTCCTTACATTGGCGGAGATGCCGGGAACCCATGATGTCAGAGAAGAAGTAAACCCGTGATGTCAGAGATGAAGTGAACCTGTGATGTTAGAAATGCAGTAATCGGTGATGTCATAGCTGCAGTGAACGCCGGTGATGTCATAGATGCAGTGAATCAGGGATGTCAGAGATGCGGTGATCAGTGATGTCATAAATGCAGCGATAGGTGATGTCATAGCTGCAGTGAACGCCGGGAAGTCAGAAACAGCGATTCGGTGATGTCAGAGACACAGTGATGAAGAAGCACAAAGTAACCATATTGTTTCCCACCAATTAATGTCCGAAGTGAAGTCTATGGGTGAGCATTATAAACGGAGGTGAATAAAGCTCTTGTTTCTACTGTAACATTTCCTGGTGCCCGTTATTCTTGCAATGTCTTTATACATAATGTATAACCCTGTTCACCTAATGTAACCGTGTATTTGCAACTATGTATCTGTCATCATAACTCTGTGCCCAGGACATACCTGAAAACGAGAGGTAATTCTCACTGTATTACTTCCTGGTAACACATTTTATAAATAAATACAATTCTATCTGCATATCCACGCTCAGCCTGCACGGACGCAGCACCCTGAACAGGTATGAGAGACTGAGCCCAGCCTGCACGGACGCAGCACCCTGAACAGGTCTGAGAGACTGAGCCCAGCCTGCACGGACCCAGCACCCTGACCAGGTCTGAGAGACTGAGCCCAGCCTGCACCGACCCAGCACCCTGAACAGGTATGAGAGACTGAGCCCAGCCTGCACAGACCCAGCACCCTGACCAGGTATGAGAGACTGAGCCCAGCCTGCACTGACCCAGCACCCTGAACAGGTCTGAGACACTGAGCCCGGCCTGCACTGACCCAGCACCCTGAGCAGGTCTGAGAGACTGAGCACTGCCTGCACTGACCCAGCACCCTGACCAGGTCTGAGAGACTGAGCCCAGCCTGCACCGACCCAGCTCCCTGACCAGGTATGAGAGACTGAGCCCAGCCTGCACGGACCCAGCACCCTGAACAGGTATGAGAGACTGAGCACTGCCATATATACAGTATATACAGTAGTCTGTCTCATGTACAGTAAACTCCTTTAGAGCTGGGCAAGGATGGTTACATTTGACGCCCAACGTGGGGCTGGGCGTGCCAAAAAAATGTTTTGTGTGTTTTTGTTAATTTTTGAACTTTTGAAGCAATTTTATTCAGATTTTTGATATTTAAACTGTCGATGTAAAGAAAAAAAAGAGCATTAAGATTTTTCACAGAGGTTGTGTGTTTCCCGCCGTGGAAACTTTTTTGCTGCTGCTAAACTGAAAATACTTTGTTACCGGTTCTTTTGCTAAAGATACCTGATTTGTGCAAGTTTCCGCAGAATAAGCAAGAATTGTGCGAGTTTTAAGAAAAGGAACTATTTTGCAAGTGTAGCCCTGGCTGGTTTTGGGCTATAAGTCTGCCCTCCTCCTGGCGGTAATCCCTAGTAAGGGTAGGTTGGCCAGGAGTAATCATGGGTTTTCCCCACACCTTGCAGCTCAGTGAGTCAGAGAAGGTAGTGCAATCAGGCCTGCTGTCCAATCAGGGACAGGGGGCTAGTTCTTACTGGAACTGACTTACGGAGATGCATTTCCTCAATTTAGCAGTGTTGCCTCTACCGTGATAGAGGTGTGGTCTCTCCAACTCAGTAGTGCAGGGCTCTGCTTACTGAGGCCTTCCCTATGGGGATAGGTGGAAGACTATTCCCCTTACCCCACAAGGGGGTAAGGGAAGAGCAAGGACTGTTCCTGGTGACTGGTGCCTGGGAGTGTAGGTCCAGGGACATCCTAAAGGTGAAGGCCTGATTGCTAAGAATTGATTCGGTGTAAGCTGTACCCTGCTGTGATGGTGAGAGAGAGACTGAATAAAGATCATATGTTTCCATGTTCTTCTTGCCTGAGACTGAAATCTATCAGGGAGGAGAAGAGATAAGTTCTCCTGCAGAGATTTCTCCCCTCATCTCTGGGGGCTGCAAGAGATGGAGGCGCTGTCACCGTGAGTACGATTCGGGCAAGACCCCAGAAGCCTGTCCTGGCCTCCCCTATAACACCAGGCGGGAGACTCAGGGCCACTGTTTATCAACAGGTATGCACCACACTACCATGAGTAACCAGCACAGTTTTCCCCATGATAAACCCTATATGAGATGGGGGGGGGGGGAGGGAAGGGGGAGAGACAGGGTTACACAAACCTCTATGTATTAGGAGCTGGTTCGTGCAAGGTAAGGCTAGGTCCCCACTGCCCGCTGCAGCGCGCGCTATGGCGTGCTCTGCAGGGACAAGAACCGCCCCTCAATGGGCCCAGGCCCACTACCTGCCTCGGCCGCCGCGTCGCACGAGCAGATTTGTCTTCAGACAGGAAATCTGTGTTCAGGATTAGCGACGGAGCGCTGGCCACACCCCCCCGGTGGTTCAGCCAATGAGGGCGAACCTGACGGGTGATGTCATGGCCACGCCCCCCACCACACCCCCATCACTCACCCCCAGCAACCGTCTTTCCCCCTGCAGCTCCCTGCAGACCGGGGATCACAGCTGCACGCGCCGCCAGCCTGGTAGGTGCGCGTGCAGCGCCGACACCAGGGGCCTCAGCCTAACAATACGGACAACGATCTAATAAAGTCCCGGGAGGGGGGCTTCCCAAACTGTGCGTGGGTGCAAGTATTGGGAGAACCCGCCTGCTCGTGTGGCATGAAAGTATGGCCACGCCTGTTCTGGACTGCTCTGTAAGGATACAGGGAAACGGGCCAGAACCGTCCTTAATAGTCTCGGTAGGGATGGGGTTAGTGTTGCAAAGAGGAAAAACACGCACGGGTCAGCGTGTTATGAAGCCACACCCTGCCACTCGCCCTGATCTGGATGCTTACAGTTAGGTCGGCGGAGTTAATCCCCCATCTGATTGAGTCCCTGCTAAGGCTAGAGAAGTTTGCAGAATTTCTGACTGTGTTCAACCCCAGTATTGGACCCCACCATGTCGCTACCTCAGCACAAGATGGAGCCCACTGGGCCTAACTCTAAGGCATGGTGAAGTCCCAGGAGGGGTCTCTGTGGTGTCTATCCAGGGCAGGGAGTCCTTTCACGGTGTGTGGCGTGCAAGGCGTCCAGGAGGAGTGTTGTCACACAATGCAAGGTGTAGTGAATGTGGCACGCGGTACCAACGGGACATGAAGCCTAGGGTGGTTACAGCCGTGACAGGCCTGGCGGGTAGGCTGTAACCAGTAGCCATACTTTTGTTCTGCAGTAAAGCTGTTATTTTATGTTTTACCCAGTGTGTGGGGTTATTGTATAAAATAATATAAATATATATATATACAGTGGTGTATATATATATATATATATATATATATATATATATATATGTCCTGTAACGGGTAATTCCACACAGTAGAATCCGTGACAGGTGGAGGCGCTGAATAACACCGTACCAGTTGCACCCCAGGCTCCCTGCAGCGGAGGCTCAGACCTCCTGTGAGCCGCAGGTATTGCACCACACACACCGTAGCCACACATCCTCCCAGGGGGTGGGGGAAAGTGCGTTATACAGGCTTCATTGTTCCCCCGGGAAACAACCTGTTATAACCCAGAATGTCCCAGAGTTTAATAGAATTTAGTGTCGGTGCAGAACATAGAAACATATCCCACCGACAGGGATCAATGCAGCCTCCTGCATCTGTATATATCTACAGCTATCAATCTATTTATCAGCTATTTATTATTTATCAATCTATGTATCATCTATTTATTATCAATCTATTTGTTATCTATTTGTTATCAATCTATTTATTATCAATCTATTTATTATCTATCAATCAATCACATACATTATTACCAACCTAAGTCCATGTCAGCATGATCATATTTCAATTCAGTGCATGGCCTACAATCTCATGATAATATAGAGTAAGGTTAGAAATACTGTACAATGTATATATATATATATATATATATATATATATATATATGTATATACAGTGGCAGCCGCTATTTATTCTTCTGCGGCCTTTTCCCCGCGATTTAAAAAATCGCGTGCAAATCGCGGGATGATGCGGCCCGTTCACGGCCGTTTCCCGGCAGTTTTGTGCGCCTGCGGGCATTGCCGGGCATTGCCATTGTCTAGCGCTAAGCGCGCCATTGTTCAGCGCTAAGCGCTTTCTTTGTCTAGCGCTATCAGCTGTTTTCGGGCCGCGCGGAGAAGACCCGTGACCATTTCTGGGTATGTTTTAGGATACACGTGGTCGCAGCAATATATATATATATATGCCATAATACTGAGTTAAGTTATGGTGAGTAAAAAAAGTGACAAAAACCCTCCACAGGAAAGCAAATATGCAAATACAACTGTATGCTCATCTGCATGTCTTAGGCAGGTCTGCAACCCCGCCTTTCCCCATTATCACCCAGCATACAGCACTTCCACTGCAGCAAGGGATTCTGGGAAATGACATGCAAATGAGCACACAGTGCCACTTTTTGCCTCAAAAACCATTTTTAACATGGTTCCCTATAGGCTTAAGCTTGCTGCATGGTCACAGCTTTGAGCAAAAAGTGACACTGTGTGCTCATTTGCATGTCATTTCCCAGAATCCCTTGCTGCAGTGGAAGTGCTGTATGCTGGGTGATAATGGGGAAAGGCGGGGTTGCAGACCTGCCTAAGACATGCAGATGAGCATACAGTTGTATTTGCATATATATATATATATATATATATATATATATATATATATATATATATATATATATATATATATATATATATATATATGTATATATATATGTATATGTATATATGTACTGTACACACATTTTTTGTGGAGCCAGAAGACACCCACTAGTTTAATACACCGAGGTCTTGCTGTGTCAGAGTATAAGTCACTTTCCCTGCAGACATCTCACTAAATTGGATCTGTTTACAGTGCTGAAGGGTGTAAAGTGCAGGAATACATGGAAAGCCGGGCGTCCCAGGCAAGGTGGGGGAGGCGGGCCTGCATATGCTGGGCTCTGGTTGGCCGGGCTCCGTTTTTTTGTGTTTTGGCAGAGAGAAGGGGTCACATGTCAGATGCCAGCCAAAGTGCGGCTGAGGACAGTGCTTACTGAAAGTCAGTGGCACTGCCAGAGGACACGCAGAATACCCTGCACTGCTGGGCAAAGTGACGGCCCTCAGTCCCATTCATCTTAACGACCTCCAATATACTCACGTGCACTTATTAACCGCTTTGCTGCCAGAGGGGCCTGCATTCCCCTCAAAGGCAGTAAAAAGTGCTGCGTCACAAACACCCTCACTCCTCTATCCACCGTCCGCGCCTTCCCCCCATCCATCCTCTGTGACTTCCCTCTATCCACCCTCCTCCATCCACCGTCTGCGCTTCCCCCCATCCATCCTCTGTGACTTACCTCCATCAACCCCCCTCCCTCCTCCATCCACTGTCCGTGCTTCCCCCCATCCATCCTCCGCACCTTCCCTCCATCCACCCTCCCGTGCCTTCCCTCCATCCACCCTCCGTGACTTACCTCCATCCTCCCTCTGCCCACCCTCCCACACCATTCCCTCCATCCATCCTCCCACGCCTTCCCTCCATCCCCCCTCTGTGACTTACCTCCATCCACCGCCCTCCCTCCTCCATCCACTCTCCCACACCTTCCCTCCATCCCCCCTCCGTGACTTCCCTCTATCTACCCCCCTCCCTCCTTCATCCACCCTCCTGAACCTTCCCTCCATCCACCCTCCGCGCCTTACCTCCATCCACCCTCCGTGACTTACCTCCATCCTCCCTCTGCGCCTTCCCTCCATCCTCCCTCTGCCCACCCTCCCACGCCTTCCCTCCATTCATCCTCCCACACCTTCCCTCCATCCACCCTCCGTGACTTCCTTCTATCTACCCCCCTCCCTCCTCCATCCACCCTCCTGCACCTTCCCTCCATCCACCCTCCACACCTTCCCTCCATCAGCCCTCTGCGCCATCCCTCCATCCACCCTCCTGTGCCTTCCCTCCATCCACCCTCCTGTGCCTTCCCTCCATCCACCCTCCTGTGCCTTCCCTCCATCCACCCTCCTGCGCCTTCCCTCTGCCCACCCTCCGTGCCTTCCCTCCATCCAAACTCCATGCCTTCCCTCTGCCCACCCTCTGTGCCTTCCCTCTGCCCACCCTCTGCGGTCCCACTGTTTCCTCCTTTCCCATCTTATTTCATGCTGCCCACCCCCGGGGATTACCCACAAAGTTTCTGAGAATGCTCATCCCAGCTCCAAAGGCTATGTGTGTGTGTGTGTGTGTCTGTGTCTGTGTCTGTGTCTCTGTGTGTTTGTTTGTGTGTGTGTCTGTGTGTGTGTGTCGCTGTGTGTCTGTCTGCATGTGTGTGTGTTTCTTTGTGTGTATGTGTGTGTCTGTGTGTGTGCATGTGCGTATCTGCCTGTGTGTGTCTGTATGTGTGTGTGTGTGTCTGTGTGTGTTTGTCACTCACAGGACCTTTCCAAATTTCTATAGGTGCCCAATTTCCTCCTCCTACTGGCTGAGATTTAACCCTGCGTTTACCTCCACTTCTCTGGTGCAACACTGCCAACCAGTCATAAGCTCATAAGCCTCTCGGCTCTTCTAGCTAGCTACCACCAACTCCTCCATGTAGCCTGTCAGCAAAATACTTCAATATCTCTCCTCCCCGGTTGACTACCTCAGCTGCTACTGTAAATGCAACCCCCCGAAGCTGGTGACGCACGTATTAGCTACCTTAAAACAACCATCAGGGACTTTAACCCACATCTGCTGGGGCCCAACGATGGGCCACGCAGCTCCCCATCGCCTCTCCGTACGTGGTAGCTGCAACCTCACCGGGGCGAGAACTGACCATAACCAGCAAGGTGGGGCCCCATCCCCCCTACCTCACTCCGCTACAGCCGCAGGAACAGGCAACCGCGCACCAACTTTGACACCCATATAACCCCTCCAATTTCCATAGGTGCCCACCTTTATCCTCCCACTATCTGAGATTAAACTCAACCTTTCCTTCAACTTGTCTGCTGCAACACTGCCAACCAGCTCAGTGACCCCCAAACTTATCTTAACGTTACTGTAATGTACAATTTCCTCCTCCCTCGGGCTGAGACTGAACTCATTAACTCAATTCGACTTTTCAACTGTCAAGAACTGTGATCCCCGAGGCTCCTCCTATCCATCTTTTAAGCTGTACCCCAATGCCTCCCTGTAGCCTGGCAGCAAAAATAGTATCTCACCACTACTGTCCACCGGCACAGCTGGATCCCTGACAGAAGGGTGCCGATCCCACCCCCCACTCCACCATGTGGACAATAGGAGAGCACCACTGAATAAGTGGGGTCTCAGCCCCCCTAAACCAGTGGGAGTATACATGGAGCCCCTGGTGTGAGAGCAGCCAGTATGGAGCTGGCTGGTTGTCATCTAGGGACCAGCTCGAGATTGGGTAACTTTCCTGGCAGGGAGCGGACTGACATCCCGCCGCCGCCCACCACCCTCCCCCCCCCTGACACAGGATTTAAATAACCTCCCCCACAGAGGGGAAAAGGGGAGGGGGGAATCGTAGAAACGGCGGTCATGGACCTTGTCACCTAAGGGGCTCAAGGCGACTTTCTGCATTCAGTCCCCGGGCTTTATCTAGAGACCCCCCCGGTCTGTGCTCACACGCTGCAAAAATCCTACAAAAAAAAAATACAGAGAATACCCTACAGAGGATTATCTGCTGTGCTACGCACATACAGTGTTACTATCCTACCTGGCAACAAGGTACCTGAGCAGTCAGGCACAAAGCGCTGTAAAAACGAGACAACCCAAGCGCCGTCCCACTTAGAAAGACACACCAGATCCGCGAGAACGTCAGAGCACTTAGGCACGGCGATAGCACTGCGTCTGCAAACGTTAATGTTTGTTTTACAGTCTCAGATACATTAGGAGCTAGCTAATGAACTTTACCTAAGTGACCGGAAGCAACGCGCGCTTCCCAAGGCGCAGCGACGCTGGCAAAGACGCCCATTTATTCCTTGTGTCTATCAAAGCCAGCTTTACATATCTCGGCTGTGTTTTCCCAGTGGGAGTCGTATTTATAACAACCCGCCGAACAAAGATGGCAGCAAGATCTTTCTGGGGAGCGTGAAATTGATGGGATTAGGAACGGAAAAGGGGAAATAATGTTATCATAATAATAACTTTATTTCATACAGCGCTTTCCTCCTAATGGGACTCGAAGCGCGTCACAATGACAGCATAGCGCGCGTTACGTAGCAACGTTACAGACACAGCCCCTGCCAGATGAGCTTACAATCTATGTTATTTGGTGCCCGGGGCACAGGGAGATAAAGTGACTTGCCCACGGTGACAAGGAGCAGACACCGGGAATTTAACCATGTTCCCCTGCTTCACACTCAGTGTCATTGGTTATTGAGTATCAAGGCAATTTGGGAACGAAGCTGATGCAAAGAGCATGGCGTTCCTCCTGTCCCTCGTGACGTCCGCGTATCAGGCTCTTTGCTGTATTTATTCCCCGTTGTGCATCAGCGCGTGACTCAATAAGTGTCCGCGGGAGCAATGAGGGAGGGAGCTACACGACACACGCAGATTGAAACGAGATGTATATCTTTATTTATATAGCGCAGACCATGTACAAAGTGCTTCACAGCAGTAACACGCGGGACATATAGGAATAGGCGCTTCGTAAAGTACACATAAGGAAAAGGAGTCCCTGCCCCGAAGAGCTTACAATCTAAAATGTCGCAAACTGTGCGTTACTGTGTCTGCCTTTTTCTGTTTGAGTACTGCATCTGTGCAGCAAAGTGTTCTGTGCCCTGACACATAGGGGACCATTTCCCTGCGGAAAAACCACTGCAAAAAAAACCAGCATCTGCTTTATATTAGGGCTGGGGTTGGTTAGCCCCGGCAGAGAAAAAAGGAAGCAGTCATGTCCGGCAGGTAACGGAGGAGGATGGAGTTTAGCCAAAGTACTGGACGGTGAAGGGGGTTAAGAAATTGAGGATAAAAAATACCCACTCGCCCTAACTATTCCCACGGTTGGTGGTGGGGAAATGCTTGAAACATATTTGGATTATCTCAGGCGACGCCAGTTATGGATGCCCGGGGTCCATGGTTGGTTTCGAGTACAGCGAGTGGCCATTGGTTTGCCTGGCTAGGGTGGAAGGCCTATGGATTTAATGATGGAGTTGGATATAAGTTAGGGGGCTTGCAGACGACAGAGAGTCATGGGAATCTCATGAGCACAGGTAAGGACAGGAACCCGGGGCAGGATTTTCGACGTCTTCTTTTACCTGAGAATAATGTAATAAAAACGGTGACCTAATTTCTGCAAAATACCGACAGCGGTGTGTTTGTGGTTTGGAGAGGACGGATCACAGCGTCAAAGAATCCCGCTGGAAGCACGTGGGAGTTTTTACTTTGATAAGAGGGTTCCAATTATTCTGCACCGGTTTGGGCCCAGTTTGGACTTCAGTAAAATCCTGACCACAAAACCAGGGCGAAAAAAATGAACCATTTATCAGAGAAGATGAATCCAATACAAACGCAACTGAAGTTTTCCCGTTAATAACCCTGGTGAGAATCTTTTGCAACTGGTTCTGCAACCAGGAGACTTTAGGAAATAACCCCCATGTACCGTTAAATCAGGGGTTCCCAACTCCAGATCTCAAGAACACCCAAAAGGTCAGGTTTACAGGATATCCCTGCTTCAGCACAGGTGGCTCAATCAGTCCCTGCTCTTCAGCATAGGAGGCTCAATCAGTCCCTGCTTCAGCAGAGGTGGATCAATCAGTCCCTGCTTTTCAGCACAGGTTGCTCAATCAGTCCTTGCTTCAGCAAAGGAAGCTCAATCAGTCCCTGCTCCAGCCTAGTTGGCTCAATCAATCCCTGCTTCAGCGCCGGTGGCTCAATCAGAGTCTCAGTCTTTGACCTGTGCTGAAGCTCACATATCCTCAAAACCTGACGTGTCGGTGGCCCTTGAGGACTGGAGTTGAGAAGCCTTGCCTTAAATGCTTCATCAAGTGCCCGTGCTGAAGAGGGTAGCAGAGTGTACCAGCCTGGGAAGAAGTGTTATGCCAAGCCCTGCTCAGCCCGCTTCTTACAGCACATGCCACCTGTAAGCTGGGCAGCCGGCAGGATACTCAGGGCGCTGACACAGAACAAGCACCGGAGAACAAAAATGCAAAGTAGATTGGCAGGCAGGAGTTGAGATAAGGCAGTTATGTTCGGCATGGGACTTGATAAAGTCAGGGCAGATGCGATAACGCTCTCTCGGGCCCTCCAGCGAGCAAAAATTACCTACATCACGGGGTCAAGTCAAGACGCGAAGCCCCGGCAGCACTTCCAGGGAATTACAGAATGAAATTACTGTACAATGCAGAGTGCTGTATAACGGAGGGAGCGTTTCACGTGATTAACCCCCTCCCGGTCAGAGGCTGCGGTGCGAACGCACTGGGAGCGAAGGGGTTAAAGTTGGGGATGTGGGGAGGGCTTGCAATGGAAGTCAGTGCTCTGTGAAGGGTTACAAAGAATTAAAGGGAATATGAGCGGCTTTATCAAATTTTATTGGTTCAACACCGATTAAAAAAACCAGCACTCTATTATACGGAGCGGGGTTAAATCCATTTCGCGGTGTAAAATCCGCAGACAGATTTGGTCGGTTTTAATCTGCGCAGATTCATAAAAATCCGCCATTGGATCCAACCCGTGGACGTATTTGTAGAATCCAATGCGTGGATTCAGCGATCCGTTCTTAAGAATCCGCCCACGGTGGCGGAATCCGCGTAACGTTATTAGTAATAATAATAAAAAATCTGCAAAACCGGCCGATCCAAATCCGCAAAATAAATTAACCCATCTCTCAGTAGGGTGTCCAGTGGACTGGGGGGGGGGGGGGAGAAAGGGGTCGGTTTTTAGAGGGTCGGTTTATATGGGGGGTTGGTTTTTAGGGGGTCGGTTTTTAGGGGGTCGGTTTTAGAGTGTCGGTTTTGGAGGGTCGGTTTTTGGAGGTTCGGTTTTTGGAGGGTCGGTTTATGGAGGGTCGGTTTTTGGAGGGTCGGTTTTTGGAGGGTCGGTTTTTAGAGTGTCGGTTTTTAGAGTGTCGGTTTTTAGAGGGTCGGTTTTAGAGTGTCGGTTTTTAGAGTGTCAGTTTTTAGGGGGTCGGTTTTAGAGTGTCGGTTTTTGGAGGGTCGGTTTTTGGAGGGTCGGTTTTTGGAGGGTCGGTTTTTAGAGTGTCGGTTTTTAGAGTGTCGGTTTTTAGAGTGTCGGTTTTTAGAGTGTCAGTTTTTAGAGTGTCGGTTTTTAGAGGGTCGGTTTTTAGAGGGTCAGTTTTAGAGTATCGGTTTTTAGAGTGTCGATATTTAGAGTGTCGTTTTTTAGAGTGTCGGTTTTTAAGGGGTCGGTTTTTAGGGGGTCGGTTTTTGGAGGGTCGGTTTTTGGAGGGTCGGTTTTTGGAGGGTCGGTTTTTGGAGGGTCGGTTTTTAGAGTGTCGGTTTTTAGAGTGTCGGTTTTTAGAGTGTCGGTTTTTAGAGTGTCGGTTTTTAGAGTGTCGGTTTTTAGAGGGTCGGTTTTTAGAGGGTCGGTTTTTAGAGGGTCGGTTTTTAGAGGGTCGGTTTTTAGAGGGTCAGTTTTAGAGTATCGGTTTTTAGAGTGTCGATATTTAGAGTGTCGTTTTTTAAGGGGTCGGTTTTTAGGGGGTCGGTTTTTGGAGGGTCGGTTTTTGGAGGGTCGGTTTTTGGAGGGTCGGTTTTTGGAGGGTCGGTTTTTGGAGGGTCGGTTTTTAGAGTGTCGGTTTTTAGAGTGTCGGTTTTTAGAGTGTCGGTTTTTAGAGTGTCGGTTTTTAGAGTGTCGGTTTTTAGAGTGTCGGTTTTTAGGGGGTCGGTTTTTAGGGGGTCGGTTTTTAGGGGGTCGGGTTTTAGGGGGTCGGGTTTTAGGGGGTCGGTTTTTGGAGGGTCGGTTTTCACCAGTTTTAACAGCTGGAATATAGCAAATTCCCAGACAAGCTAGACATTGTTTTAACTTTCTATTTACAGTTATGTCCTAGTAAAGAGAAGTAATTAATAAAATGAGCTGAAGGTGGATTTAGCTGTGCGACGGGAGATAGGTGTGCGAGGGGAGATAGTTGCATATGCGGAGATAGGTGTGCAGGGGGAGATAGTTGTGTGAGCAGAAATAGGAGCACGAGGGGAGATAGGTGTGCGAGGGGAGATTGGTTTGCGAGGTGAGATAGGTATGTGCGAGTTGAGATAGGTATGTGCGAGTTGAGATAGGTGTGCGAGGGGAGATAGGTGTGCGAGGGGAGAGAGGTATGTGCGAGGGGAGAGTGGTGTGCGATGGGAGAGAGGTGTGCGACGGGAGAGTGGTGTGCGAGGGGAGAGAGGTGTGCGAAGGGAGAGAGGTGTGCGAGGAGGGATAAGTGTGCGAGGGGAGATACGTGAATGTGAGGGGAGATGTGTGCGAGGGGAATAAGTGTGCGAGTGGGGATAGGTTTGTGAGGTTTGCAAGGAGAGACCTGCGGTACCCAGCGCTTAGTCTATCTGCACGCCATCCCAGGAGAGACCTGCGGAACCCAGCGCTTAGTCTATCTGCACGCCAGCCCAGGAGAGACCTGCGGAACCCAGCGCTTAGTCTATCTGCACGCCAGCCCAGGAGAGACCTGCAGAACCCAGCGCTTAGTCTCTGCACGCCAGCCCAGGGGAGACCTGCGGAACCCAGCACTTAGTCTATGTGCACACCAGCCCAGGGGAGACCTGCAGAACCCAGCGCTTAGTCTATCTGGACGCCAGCCCAGGAGAGACCTGCGGAACCCAGCACTTAGTCTTTCTGCACGCCAGCCCAGGGGAGACCTGCGGAACCCAGCGCTTAGTCTATCTGCACGCCAGCCCAGAGGAGACATGCAGAACCCAGCGCTTAGTCTATCTGCATGCCAGCCCAGGGGAGACCTGCAGAACCCAGCGCTGAGTCTATCTGCACGCCAGCCTAGGGGAGACCTTTCGGAACCCAGCGCTTAGTCTATCTGCACGCCAGCCCAGGAGAGACCTGCAGAACCCAGCGCTTAGTCTTTCTGCATGCCAGCCCAGGGGAGTCCTGCAGAACCCAGCGCTTAGTCTATCTGCACACCAGCCCAGGAGAGACCTGCAGAACCCAGCACTTAGTCTATCTGCACGCCAGCCCAGGAGAGACCTGCGGAACCCAGCGCTTTGTCTTTCTGCACGCCAGCTAAGGGGAGACCTGCGGAACCCAGCGCTTAGTCTATCTGCACGCCAGCCCAGGAGAGACCTGCAGAACCCAGCGCTTAGTCTATCTGCACGCCAGCCCAGGGGAGACCTGCGGAACCCAGCGCTTAGTCTATCTGCATGCCAGCCCAGGAGAGACCTGCAGAACCCAGAGCTTAGTCTATCTGCACGTCAGCCCAGGAGAGACCTGCGGAACCCAGCACTTAGTCTATCTGCACGCCAGCCCAGGAGAGACCTGCGGAACCCAGCGCTTTGTCTTTCTGCACGCCAGCTAAGGGGAGACCTGCGGAACCCAGCGCTTAGTCTATCTGCACGCCAGCCCAGGAGAGACCTGCAGAACCCAGCGCTTAGTCTATCTGCACGCCAGCCCAGGGGAGACCTGCGGAACCCAGCGCTTAGTCTATCTGCATGCCAGCCCAGGAGAGACCTGCAGAACCCAGAGCTTAGTCTATCTGCACGTCAGCCCAGGAGAGACCTGCGGAACCCAACGCTTAGTCTTTCTGCACGCCAGCCCAGGGGAGTCCTGCAGAACCCAGTGCTTAGTCTATCTGCACGCCAGCCCAGGAGAGACCTGCGGAACCTAGAGCTTAGTCTTTCTGCACGCAAGCCAAGGGGAGACCTGCAGAACCCAGCGCTTAGTCTATCTGCACGCCAGCCCAGGAGAGACCTGCGGAACCCAGCGCATAGTCTTTCTGCACGCCAGCCCAGGGGAGACCTGCGGAACCAAGTACTTAGTCTATCTGCACGCCAGCCCAGGGGAGTCCTGCAGAACCCAGTGCTTAGTCTTTCTGCACGCCAGCCAAGGGGAGACCTGCGGAACCCAGCTCTTAGTCTATCTGCACGCCAGCCCAGGAGAGACCTGCGGAACCCAGCGCTTAGTCTTTCTGCACGCCAGCCCAGGGGAGACCTGCGGAAACAAGTACTTAGTCTATCTGCACGCCAGCCCAGGGGAGTCCTGCAGAACCCAGCGCTTAGTCTATCTGCATGCCAGCCCAGGAGAGACCTGCGGAACCCCGCTCTTAGTCTATCTGCACGCCAGCCCAGGAGAGACCTGCGGAACCCAGTGCTTAGTCTATCTGCACGCCAGCCCAGGGGAGACCTGCGGAACCCAGCGCTTAGTCTATCTGCACGCCAGCCCAGGGGAGTCCTGCAGAACCCACACCTTATACTATCTGCACGCCAGCCCGGGAGAGACCTGCAGAACCCAGCGCTTAGTCTATCTGCACGCCAGCCTAGGGGAGACCTGCGGAACCCAGCGCTTAGTCTATCTGCATGCCAGCCCAGGAGAGACCTGCAGAACCCAGAGCTTAGTCTATCTGCACGTCAGCCCAGGAGAGACCTGCGGAACCCAGCGCTTAGTCTTTCTGCACGCCAGCCCAGGGGAGTCCTGCAGAACCCAGTGCTTAGTCTATCTGCACGCCAGCCCAGGAGAGACCTGCGGAACCCAGCACTTAGTCTATCTGCACGCCAGCCCAGGAGAGACCTGCGGAACCTAGAGCTTAGTCTTTCTGCACGCAAGCCAAGGGGAGACCTGCAGAACCCAGCGCTTAGTCTATCTGCACGCCAGCCCAGGAGAGACCTGCGGAACCCAGCGCATAGTCTTTCTGCACGCCAGCCCAGGGGAGACCTGCGGAACCAAGTACTTAGTCTATCTGCACGCCAGCCCAGGGGAGTCCTGCAGAGCCCAGCGCTTAGTCTATCTGCACGCCAGCCCAGGGGAGACCTGCGGAACTCAGCACTTAGTTTATCTGCACGCCAGCCCAGGGGAGACCTGTGGAACCCAGCGCTTAGTCTATCTGCACGCCAGCCCAGGAGAAACCTGCGGAACCCCGCTCTTAGTCTATCTGCACGCCATCCCAGGAGAGACCTGCGGAACCCAGCGCTTAGTCTATCTGCACGCCAGCCCAGGGGAGACCTGCGGAACCCAGCGCTTAGTCTGTCTGCACGCCAGCCCAGGGGAGACCTGCAGAACCCACACCTTAGACTAAATGCACGCCAGCCCGGGAGAGACCTGCAGAACCCAGCGCTTAGTCTATCTGCACGCCAGCCCAAGGGAGACCTGCGGAACCCAGCGCTTAGTCTACACTGGCGACACACTTTATTCGAGCTCGGCTAGTCCCACGAATTCGGGTATACCCGGGTGTATTGAGGTTTGTGACTGTTTTCTGCCCGAGTGCATTGAGGTATTTTCCAGGCAGGGATTGAAGCATTTTATTCCCGCTGGCTGCAATACTGCACAGTATATATATATATATATATATATATATATATATATATATATATATATATACTGCATTACAATTCATGAATTTATGCCATCTGGTAGACACGCGAAGCATTGCAGCCTATTAAATCCTAATCATTATCATTTAACAGATCAGCCGCCCGTCAGCCAGGCATGAACCCAGGCTGGGAAGGCAAACACAACGGGGCTTGTCAGAGGTGAGGAGCGGCGCATTCCAGGTATCTGCCAGGTACATACTGGGTATTTGCTCGAATAAAGTGTGTCGGTGCAGTACCTGCACACCTGCCCAGGGGAGACCTGCAGAACCCAGCACTTAGTCTATCTGCACGCCAGCCCAGGGGAGACCTGCGGAACCCAGTGCTTAGTCTATCTGCACGCCAGCCCAGGGGAGTCCTGCAGAACCCAGTGCTTAGTCTATCTGCACGCCAGCCCAGGAGAGACCTGCGGAACCCAGCACTTAGTCTATCTGCACGCCAGCCCAGGAGAGACCTGCAGAACCCTGCGCTTAGTCTATCTGCACGCCAGCCCAGGGGAGACCTGCAGAACCCAGCGCTTAGTCTATCTGCACGCCAGCCCAGAAGAGACCTGCGGAACCCAGCGCTTAGTCTATCTGCACCCCAGCCCAGGGAGAGACCTGCGGAACCCAGCGCTTAGTCTATCTGCACGCCAGCCCAGGGAGAGACCTGCGGAACCCAGCGCTTAGTCTATCTGCACGCCAGCCCAGGAGAGACCTGCGGAACCTAGAGCTTAGTCTTTCTGCACGCCAGCCAAGGGGAGACCTGCGGAACCCAGCGCTTAGTCTATCTGCACGCCAGCCCAGGGGAGACCTGCGGAACCCAGCGCTTAGTCTATCTGCACGCCAGCCCAGGAGAGACCTGCGGAACCCAGCGCTTAGTCTATCTGCACGCCAGCCCAGGAGAGACCTGCGGAACCCAGCGCTTAGTCTGTCTGCACGCCAGCCCAGGGGAGACCTGCAGAACTCACACCTTATACTATCTGCACGCCAGCCCGGGAGAGACCTGCAGAACCTAGCGCTTATTCTATCTGCACACCTGCCCAGGGGAGACCTGCAGAACCCAGCACTTAGTCTATCTGCACGCCAGCCCAGGGGAGACCTGCGGAACCCAGTGCTTAGTCTATCTGCACGCCAGCCCAGGGGAGACCTGCAGAACCCATACCTTAGTCTGTCTGCACGCCAGCCCAGGGGAGACCTGCAGAACCCACACCTTAGTCTGTCTGCACGCCAGCCCAGGAGAGACCTGTGGAACCCAGCGCTTAGTCTATCTGCACGCCAGCCCAGGGGAGACCTGCGGAACCCTGCGCTTAGTCTATCTTCACGCCAGCCCAGGGGAGACCTGCGAAACCCAGCGCTTAGTCTATCTGCACGCCAGCCAAGGGGAGACCTGCGGAACCCAGCTCTTAGTCTATCTGCACGCCAGCCCAGGAGAGACCTGCGGAACCCAGCGCTTAGTCTTTCTGCACGCCAGCCCAGGGGAGACCTGCGGAAACAAGTACTTAGTCTATCTGCACGCCAGCCCAGGGTAGTCCTGCAGAACCCAGCGCTTAGTCTATCTGCACGCCAGCCCAGGAGAGACCTGCGGAACCCCGCTCTTAGTCTATCTGCACGCCAGCCCAGGAGAGACCTGCGGAACCCAGCGCTTAGTCTATTTGCACACCAGCCCAGGGGAGACCTGCGGAACCCAGCGCTTAGTCTGTCTGCACGCCAGCCCAGGGGAGACCTGCGGAACCCAGCGCTTAGTCTGTCTGCACGCCAGCCCAGGGGAGACCTACAGAACCCACACCTTATACTATCTGCACGCCAGCCCGGGAGAGACCTGCAGAACCCAGCGCTTAGTCTATCTGCACGCCAGCCCAAGGGAGACCTGCGGAACCCAGCGCTTAGTCTATCCGCACGCCAGCCCAGGAGAGACCTGCGGAACCCAGCGCTTATTCTATCTGCACACCTGCCCAGGGGAGACCTGCGGAACCCAGCACTTAGTCTATCTGCACGCCAGCCCAGGGGAGACCTGCGGAACCCAGTGCTTAGTCTATCTGCACGCCAGCCCAGGGGAGACCTGCAGAACCCATACCTTAGTCTGTCTGCACGCCAGCCCAGGGGAGACCTGTAGAACCCACACCTTAGTCTGTCTGCACGCCAGCCCAGGAGAGACCTGTGGAACCCAGCGCTTAGTCTATCTGCACGCCAGCCCAGGAGAGACCTGTGGAACCCAGCGCTTAGTCTATCTGCACGCCAGCCCAGGGGAGACCTGACGAAACCAGTGCTTAGTCTATCTGCACGCCATCCCAGGAGAGACCTGCGGAACCCTGCGCTTAGTTTATCTGCACGCCAGCCCGGGGGAGACCTGCGGAACCCAGCGCTTAGTCTATCTGCACGCCAGCCAAGGAGAGATTGCGGAACCCAGTGCTTAGTCTATCTGCAAGCCAGCCTGGGAGAGACCTGCAGAACCCAGCGCTTAGTCTATCTGCACGCCAGCCCAGGGGAGACCTGCGGAACCCTGCGCTTAGTCTGTCTGCACGCCAGCCCAGGGGAGACCTGCAGAACCCACACCTTATACTATCTGCACGCCAGCCCGGGAGAGACCTGCAGAACCCAGCGCTTAGTCTATCTGCACGCCAGCCCAAGAGAGACCTGCGGAACCCTGTGCTTAGTCTATCTACACGCTAGCCCAGGAGAGACCTGCGGAACGCTGCGCTTAGTCTATCTGCACGCCAGCCCAGCGGAGACCTGCGGAATTCAGTGCTTAGTCTATCTGCACGCCAGCCCAGGGGAGACCTGCGGAACCCAGCTCTTAGTCTATCTGCACGCTAGCTCAGGGGAGACCTGCGGAACCCAGCACTAAGTCTATCTGCACACCAGCCCAGGAGAGACCTGCGGAACCCAGCGCTTAGTCTATCTGCACGCTAGCTCAGGGGAGACCTGCGGAACCCAGCACTAAGTCTATCTGCACACCAGCCCAGGAGAGACCTGCGGAACCCAGCGCTTAGTCTATCTGCACGCCAGCCCAGGGGAGACCTGCGGAACCCAGCGCTTAGTCTATCTGCACGCCAGCCCAGGAGAGACCTGCGGAACCCAGCGCTTAGTCTATCTGCACGCCAGCCCAGGAGAGACCTGCGGAACCCAGCGCTTAGTCTATCTGCACGCCAGCCCAGGAGAGACCTGCAGAACCCAGTGCTTAGTCTATCTGCACGCCAGCCCAGGGGAGACCTGCAGAACCCAGCGCTTAGTCTATCTGCACGCCAGCCCAGGGGAGACCTGCAGAACCCAGCACTTAGTCTATCTGCACGCCAGCCCAGGGGAGACCTGCAGAACCCAGCGCTGAGTCTATCTGCACGCCAGCCCAGGGGAGACCTGCAGAACCCAGCGCTGAGTCTATCTGCACGCCAGCCCAGGGGAGACCTGCAGAACCCAGCACTTAGTCTATCTGCACACCTGCCCAGGGGAGACCTGCGGAACCCAGCACTTAGTCTATCTGCACGCCAGCCCAGGAGAGACCTGCAGAGCCCAGCGCATAGTCTTTCTGCACGCCAGCCCAGGGGAGACCTGCAGAGCCCAGCGCTTAGTCTATCTGCACGCCAGCCCAGGGGAGACCTGCAGAGCCCAGCGCTTAGTCTATCTGCACGCCAGCCCAGGGGAGACCTGCGGAACCCAGCGCTTAGTCTATCTGCACGCCAGCCCAGGGGAGACCTGCAGAACCCAGCGCTTAGTGTATCTGCACGCCAGCCCAGGGGAGACCTGCAGAACTCAGATCAGCTGCTGCTTTTAGTTCCCGCTCTCCATAGGAAAACATGGAGCTTGGGGCAACGACCAATCCCAGCGCGAATGCTGGACGAGCAGCCAATCATAGTACGAGGGCTCCTCTGTGTGGGCCAATCCGGGCTGAGGGTGTGATGGAATAGAAGAGAGAAATGGTAGAGCACAACCGGAATTATCCAAAAAAAGAATTAAAAAGAGGAAAGTGCGTTATCCATAAAAGGGTTTAATAGTCATGGAAAAATGGCAAGGCATTACCCTACCAACATGTTTCGTGCTACACAGAGCACTTTATCAAGGCAAATAATGATCCTTGATAAAGGGCTATCTATAGTTCGAAACGCGTTGGTAGTTTTTGTTTGTTATTTTGATCCATTAAATTAGCTTCAATTTTTATTGTGGGAACGCACTGTTGTCGTTATTTGCTGATTTGCCAGCACTGGATGTAGTGCTCTGTTTTTTCTCCCCTCTCCTTCATCACTTCCTTCACAGCAGCAGGCAGTAATCACACTGTTTCTGATACAACTGGCTTTATTGCAGGCAGATGGTAATAATACAGCAAGCACAGAGGTATCCCTTTTTCTCTCTTTTCTCCCATGCTGGTCAGAGCCCTGACTCAGGCATTTGGCCCCTTTAAGGCCTGTAACCCTTTCCTCCCATCCCCTAGTGGGATGGAGGAAGAGGCTCCTCGCTCAACAGATGGAGGAGAAAGTTCAACGAGGAACAACTGAACACTTCTCCTTAACTGAATTTAGGAGAGTGCCAGAATTTATAACCTGAGATTGGGGGTTGAAACCCTGCCCCATAACAGAACAGGATGAATACTGATTGGTGATCACTGCTTTTGGATGAACCAATCATCATCTCTCCGGCTGACACTCTCTGGTGGTTGCTAGGCCGGTCCTTGGATACCAGCATTGTATCCAAGTCTGTAATACACACACAGAGCCTAAAGAAGGAATTAACCCCATCCACTGCCTGCTCCTAACAGGACTGACACTGGAAGGGTCCAGGAAAAAGAAGTAGTGGCCGGGAGGCTATGCTATAAACCCCAGAGTAACACCCAAAGACCTGCCGGCCACTCTCGCCTTGGCTAATGTGAGTGTTCAACTATCAGAAAAAGACTAAACATGGATGTGCCGCATAAGAATAGGACTAGATTCCTATTAATGCAAGGTAGCACAGTGGGCCACTGGTGGGAAGAGGGAGAGTTTACCCCTGAAGAAACAGCAGAGATCCTTAGGGATCGTAGTACAGACATGAAGTTAAGGATGACATCGCCTTCAGACCTGGAGGTGGTGAAGAAAGAAACCCTAACTACAGAGTGTGCCGGGAGGGGGTAACAGGATCTATAATAAAGGTCAAGCCCGTTTTGGTTACCCCTGTTCTGTGTATAAGGGCCAAAGAGTGTTAGCTCTTGGGCCCAGTAACATCGTATTACTGCATTATACTGTCTGTAATAAAACTATTTCTTGTGTTTTTCCTTTTCCTGGCATGTCAGCGAGCAGGGATCGCTAGGGTATGAGTTTCAAGGTTTTTTTTTTGCGGAGGAACCATTGTCAGAATGTGCCTAGGAGGTTGGGGTCCAGAGTTACAGAGTCTCCAATAAATGTACCCAGGAATCATGCCTGATTCTCGGATACATGTAGGCACATTGTTCCAGCAATATGGCCCCTTGAAAACATAAGCGCGACTCACCACTAGGATACCCTGCTTCAGCACAGCTCAGAAAGGAGAATGAGGCACAGGGATAAATATGTATTCCTGTAGCTGAGGGAATCCCTAGGTTAAGGCGGGTGTAACGGTGAAGAGGTAGCCAGGCTCACTAATAAAGGTTACACCCGTTTGGTTATCTCTGATCCCTGTTTTGGGGTCCTAGAGTGTCAGCTCTTGGACCTAAATGTTGTATATGCATTACCTGTCATTGCCTGTGTAACCCAGTCCCCCCCCCCCCCCCCCCCAACAGGAAAGGCTTTTGGGTGGTCTCTGGGTTCTTGCTCATTGGTTCAGCACCTCGAGCAGTGACGGCTCCTGGGAAGCAAGATGTCAGCTCCTACCACAACACTCCTTACCCCTCCTGCCCAGGAACTGACACCCAAGCAGAGGTATAGTGAAGAGACATGCTGCAGCAGCTCTTCATGCAGCACAGTTGTTGTAGTCCAATGTCCCAGGACTTCAGGATGATGCTTGCTCCAATAGTATGGGGCCTTGAGTCTTGGTGGTCCCCAGGCCCTTATGTCTGAGGTGGGCCAGGTCATCCACGCCATGGGAGAGTCTGACAGCCCATGCACTCACCTTGGAAGGCAGAGCAAGACTAGCCCCTACTATACAGGAAATCTTGCCGACGGGGATCATGTTTCCCATATCCCTCAGTGGGCCTGAATTCCAAATCACAGCTTCCGCATTTATCGACTCTGGGTCAGGAGACAACTTTATTGACCACAATTTCGCCTTGAAGAACGCAATCCCACTCATCCGCAAATCTGTGCTCGTCGGGTTGGAAGCCATCGACGGACGTCCTCTCTAGCCAGCTTTCATTTCTTTGGAGACCAGCAAACTCTCTCTCCTAACGAAGGACGGCCACAAAGAGGAGATCTCTCTGGATGTTATCCATACGCCATCCGTGAAGGTAATATTGGGCCTTCCTTGGCTTCAACGACACAATCCTCATCTCGATTGGACCGACAAGAACCCATACAGTGGAGTAACCATTGTGCTGAGTCTTGTACTAGCCCCCGACAACAAGTCTGTGGTTTAAAAATACCCAAGGAGGATAAGGGCACCTTACCTGAAGTCTACGCAAACTTCAAAGACGTTTTTGACAAGGTATGTTCCGAGCTATCTCCCCCTCACCGTCCCTTTGATTGCCTGATCGATCTCTTGCCAGGCTCTGCTTTACTCAGAGCCTGATCTTACCCCTTTCTCTTCCTGAGACCAAAGCCATGTCGGAGTACATCCTATCACGTCTCCGAGAGAATCACCTCTATGCCAAACTAGAGAAATGCCAGTTCCACCAGACTTCTACGGCATTTCTAGGCTACATTATTTCAGACTCCGACTTCTCCATGGATCCGGCCAAAATCAAAGCAGTCTTGGACTGGCCTCAACCCACTTCTCTTAAAGCGATCCAGCGATTTTTAGGATTCACGAATTACTACCGTAGATTCATTAGAACTTTTTCATCCACGGTAGCCCCGATCATAGCCTTAACTAAAAAAGGGTGCAGATGCTTCTTCCTGGCAACCCGAGGCACTCCAGTCCTTCGACCTACTCAAAAAAGCATTAGTTTCTGCCCCTATCTTGGTTCATCCAGATCCTAAACTACCTTTTACCCTGGAGGTGCATGCATCGAACGTGGGCGCCGGGGCCATATTATCTCAGAGACTCTCACCCCAAGCCAAGCAACACCCTTGCGGGTTCTTTTCAAAGAAATTCTCCTCGGCAGAGCAGAACTATGATGTCGGTAACTGGGTGCTCTTAGCTATCAAACTCGCGTTACAAGAATGGAGATATCTCCTGGAGGGTACTGTGAACCCAATCACCATTCTCATTGATCATAAAAACTTGTTGAACATAGAAAGAGCCTGGGAGCTCGCCAGTCACTTTTTTTTCCAAGGTTTAATTATATAATTTTTTTCATTCCTGGATCAAAAAAATTAAAAGCCGACACCTTGTCCCACCAATTCCTAGTAGAGAACAAATCTGAGGATATATCAGAAACCATCCTTCTGGCCAAATACATCCTTTCTGACAATTCATTTGACGTCTTGGACGACATCTTGGCTACCCAAATACACATTCCAGAAGGTCTAGAGGTTCCAGAGGGTTGATTGTATGGGGCACCACGATTTCACAAGAAAATCTTAGAATGGGGTCACTCGTCCAAGTCTCTCGGTCACCCTGGTACCAGAAGAACCACAGACCTTATCAGACAAACCTTTTGGGGGCCCACCATGTTAAAGGACATCGAAGAATTTGTTAAGTCCTGCTCCACTTGCGCTCGCAGCAAAACAGTACGCAACAAACCACCGGGTCTTCTATGTCCTCTCCCCATACCGGATCGCCCCATGAGTCATCTTTCGATGGACTTTATTGTTGAACTCCCGCCTCCAGGAGAATGAACACAATTCTGGTCATAGTTGACAGCTCCTCGAAGAAATCACACTTCATTCCCTTAAAAGTATTGCCCAATTCATCCACCTTGGTAGACGTTTTCGTCAGGGAGATTTTCTGCATCCACGGCATACCGCTGACAATAGTCTCCGACCGCGGATCTCAATTTATTTCAAAATTCTGGTGCTCTTTTTCTCAAAGAATGGGCATCTCCCTACACTTCTCCTCAGGGTACCACCCCCAGACCAATGGACAGACCAAGAGGACTAACCAGACCTTGGAGCAGTACCTACGGTGCTTCGTCTCAGAGTCCCAGGACAACTGGGTAGACCTGTTTCCCTGGGCAGAATTCGTCCACAACTCATTGAGGAATGAGTCCACACGGGAATCCCCATTTTTTATTAATTATGTGTTCCACCCAGCACGCCTCCCCATCTCCTCTTCTTCTTCTGGGGTCCCAGCAGCGGACAATAGGATCAATTTCCTACAGGAGTCATGGAGGAGGATCCACAGGACTCTCGAGGAAGCCACGCTCCAACAGAAAGCCCAGGCGGATCGTCACCGTCGCAAGAACCCTGAGTACAAACCAGGAGACAGAGTGTGGTTATCTTCAAAGAATATCAGGCTCAAGACACCCACTCTCAAGTTGGCTCCGAGATTCTTGGGTCCTTAACCAATCCTGGAGAAAGTCAACCTGGTCGCCTACCATCTCAAACTTCCTTCGTCCATGAAAATACCTTCGGTGTTTCACGTTTCTCTACTGAAACCCGTATTCCACAGCTCTAAATTTACGGATTCCTCTACCACTCCTCCATCACCAGTAATCATACAAGGACAGGAGGAGTACGAGATACAAGCTATCATCGACTCCCGGATATCAAGGGGAGCAGTGCAATACCTGGTGCACTGGAAGGGGTTTGGACCAGAGGAACGGTCCTGGATACCTCATCACCAGATACACACTCCCAACCTCATCAGTTAATTTCACTCGAAGTAGCCCCTCAAAGTATATTGGAGTCGTCCAGAGGCCGCTCCTCAGGGGCGGGGGAGTAAGGAATCGGGGAACACGTCCCCCGTGGCGCACTCCCTCCTTACCTGCTGCTTCAAACACCTCTGCGGACATCACTACGCACGTGCATGCATGGAGAGGTACTTATGACATCACAGGGACTGGCCCCGCCTCCCGTTCACGTCACCTGATGGCGCCGTGCGGCACGCACACGTGATGCGTGTGCACCGCTTCCTAGCTGCGTGTCAACATCACTGATCTAGTTCATCACTCCCACCTGTCTCCTGCACCGCTCCACCTATCCCTGTCTCCGCTGAGGCCGGACCTCCACTCCTCCCCCCTGTCTCATTGGGTCTGTTCTCCTATATACTGTATGCTCAGCTTTGCCACTGGCACTTTGGCTGAGCATAATTCCTTGTAGCCCGTGTGTTCTCACTTCCCCGTTCCTAGCTTTGTCTGCCTTGACTTATTCTAACATTGTTGCTGTTTGATTCTCTGTGTACCGACCCGGCTTAAACCTTGGACTCCGCTCTTCTGGATTACTGACCCCGCCTTACCTCTGACCTTCCGCATCTCTCCAACCCCTGACCACGGCACCTGGACATCGACTACCCCCTGACCACGGCACCCGGACACCTCTGCAAGTATCATGACTGTTCTCCCATCTCCAATACCGACCCGGCTATCCTGACTATCCACTCTCCAGATGTGCCCTCATTGCTGTGGGTGGCATTTACACTTTCCCACCTCAGTAACGGGGTCCCACCTTGTTTGTGGTGAGCATCAGCATTACAGACGCACAGTCGTACCTACCCATTCTTCTTTCTCACCACCACGATGGGCGAGGTGTAGGGACTCCGGGACTTGGTCATAATCCCCGCTGTGAATCTCTTGTAAGACGTCTCTCACATCGTCCACATCCCAAGGGGCGATGCGACGAGAACATTCTCGGAAGGGGGTGGCGTAACTTAGCCGGATGGTGTGTTGAGCATTTCGGCTGCAGCCCACGTCCATCTTACTAGTGGAGAAAACGGCCTGGCGTTCTTCAAATTTGGCTGTTAGTCAGTCTTTCCACTTGGCCGGCAATGTTGAGTCTCCGAAGTTGAATGTCAGGCCGGCTTGCTGCTCGGACTCCGCAGCGGCATTCACCTGAGGCATCTCCTCCACAGGGTTGATGGGGTATATTTGCCCCAATATTCGTCCCTGATCAAAGGCCATTAGATATGGAGAAATATTTTGGATGAACACTTAAACTCTTCTGGGAATCTTGGAGGTCCATTCCCGCAATTCGGGCACCAGCTTGCAGCCTCACTGGGCATCTTCCTCGGGCATACTCACCAGGGAGGAGAGGTGATCAGCCTCATCTCGGTCGGTGAAGCAGCACAGTGCGACCATGCGCTTCACTCCCCCTGGTGGAATCTCTGTTAACCCAGCTTGCAGGTTGAAGAGATCTCCATGTCTGTCTTGTGCGGATATCTTGCAACATTCTTCCAGCAGGATGGGAGGAATTGCTAGCGTATCCAGAGGCAATTCGCCGGCTTCTCGCAAGTAAGCCCTGACCACTGCACGCACTACGTCGGTGTTGTTTTCCAGTATTACCGGGGAACTTGGATGCTCGCATTGCTCGGGGCAGATCAGCGCCTCCACATACATGGTGTGTGATTTGCCGGTGTTCAGCTGAGGTATCTCTAGCCGGACCTTCAAGACCCCGTCGATGAGATAATCCTCATTGCTAAGTCCCCTCAGTTTCAGGCGTTCCGCTGACTCCAAGGGTCGTGTTGGAGATGTTGGTTATAGAAATCTCGGTACACAATGGTGTCCAGCAACGCAGATGAATAGACACCATCCACGATGACTCGTTTGATGGCGACGGGTCCTACCCGACTGTAAGCCTCCAATGGTGGGGTTCCGTCGTTGGGGCTTGGCTCAGGAAGGGTTTCGGCCGTGTGGCAGGTGTTTCGGCCGTCTGAACCACGCAGGTCATTACGTTAGGGTGGAAATTCTTAGTTCGAGTTTTTTTTGTTGTCTGGGGAATCCTTTGAAAAGTGTCCCTTCCAGCCCCAGCTATAGCAGATAATGCCACTTGGATCCATGCGGGCCCCATAGGTAGGGGATGCTCTCCCGGACGTCTTGGACTTGACCAGAGGCGACTTGGGCGGGGGATCCTCTTCAGTGCTGTAGGTTTCTTTGGACTTTGGAGCGGAAGCTTCCTTGAATCCACCCTTGGGGGGTTCTTTGGTCTTCGTGGGCATGTGCAAGAGTGTGTATGATTCCTGCCCTTTTACTAACCCCAAGAGCTCCTCGAAGGTAGGGGGAGGTCCTTGTAGTAGGGGGCACCTAATCATGATCACAATGTGATGGGTGGGGATTGCCCCTCGAAGGAATTGTTTGCAACGGTACTTATCCACCGTGGAGGCAGGGATGATTTCATGGGTTTGCAGCTTTCAGAGGACCAGTTGGATCCGTTGAATGAAGATGGCCAGGTCTTCCCCGTCCTTTTGTCTGAGGCCGTAGTATTTGGACCACAGCTCGCTTTTGTCTTCATCCTTTCCGTAGCTATGCAGCAGCACATCCATGATCCGGTGGGTCGATAGGTTGGCGTCCTGATCACGTTGCATACTGACCATGGTAGATGCTGGAGACCGGAGGCTCTCCATTATTGTCTGTCGTTTCACCGCCTCGGAGCAGGGCCATTCGTTAAGCACCTTTATGGTGTGTTCCCTGCAGTAATCGATCCCTTCTTCGCCCACGGGGGTAGGGGTCGTCCCAGAGAAAGTCTTTAGTTTCCGGTAGTTTTGCGCTTGGGATGACATGGTTAGGTCCTCCACTAATTGCGGTAGGTTACGCCCAGGATGGAGCTGCCACTTGCTAAGCGACTATCGGGTCTAGACCCTGGACCAGGGACTGGTGTAAAGCTTCACGCCTGGTGGCTAGGGGGGGGGGGGTTACTGTGGTGACTTGGACTCCTGGCCAAGCTGGTGGCCCCTTGCGTAGTACTTGAAGTGAATGTTACCCGGGGTACATCAGGTCTGGCCAGAGTACTGGTGGCCATACAAGCTGAGGAGAGTCGGGGCCTAACAGGTCTCTGGCCTAGTGCAGGTGCCACAGACACCTGCACCTACACAACCTAACCTATAGACGTCCCAGCTCTGTCTGGCTGGCGTTCTCTAGTGCGCAAAATGTATCTTTGTGAGCAGGGGGATCCTCGCAGCCCTATTGGCCTAGCTTTGCCACCTGTTGCAGCAGCCCCTAAACTTCCTGGGGGCTGTAGTCCCCGCGGGTCCCTCTCTACACTGGCCGTCAAGCACAGCGCATGCGCTGATTCTTGCGCATTCACAATTTGAAACAAGATGGTGGCGTCCTACAGGAGAGCCGCCGGGAGTCTCCGGCGACCGGATCGTCGCTCCAGCCCCCATCTCACTACCGGCGACTGCCGGGTACACACCCACACCCCTCCACAGCTGATCGGGAGGTGCAGGTACCTGTAGGGACCCAGGGGGGAACCTATGCCACATGCATAACTTACACACAAACCAATTTTACAGGACTCACAGTGAGGCTTCAGTCTTAACTCTGAGGAACCTGTTTCTAGAACAACGAGCAGAGCTATAAATACCCTTATATCTCCATACAGTGGCATCCCTGGTCACAAGACATACAAAGGAGGGGCTATCCCTTTCTGCACAGTCATCCTACATCACATGATGAGGAGGGGAGTAACCTTCCACACAGTTAACCCATTAAGGCCTTTAACCCCTTATACCAAAGGGGCCTACAAATGTATACAGAGTGCTACTACTTTTTGAAGCCACCTTGTCTACTTTGTATGTATCTATGTGTGAGTGTATATATATATATATATATATATATATATATATATATATACATGAGAAATTTCCCTATTAATTGGAGTGCCTCAGTCATCCACACGTTTATATATCCTGTATATACAGTACAGTATATATTCAATTATTAGGTATGCTTCTAAAACTATAGATCTCAACCAAACTGAATGATGCATTCTCCCAGTTTGTGGGGGATTTTCTGGGAAAATGCAGGTGATGTAATTATGTTTATTTGACTTGTGCTGGACTTAATTCCCCCCCCCCCTTTTTTTTTTTAGGGAGAAGATACAACATGTAGACATTTTCAGCCCAATATAAGGGAACCCCCATCACCAACAGGGAGAGCTTTTCCCATTGCGTGGCCCCGGCATACGTCACGCCTTCCCCAATCCTGGTTTGAAACAAAATGTTTTGGGGCGATCAGGAAAAGGCGGAGGGTGTCCCACGAAAAACCCTACAGAAAAATCCTACAAAAACTGTGTGAAAAATTGGGCTGCATCTACCCTCCGCCAGTAGGTGGCCCCACAGAGCTATTAATCGCTAGCCAGAAATGCAGCAGGTCCTTGGAGCTAATGCACATTTAAAGGGCCAGTCCTGTTGGGATAAGATCATACCCAGCGTGCTACAGATTCAGTATTGCTATGAAATACTGATGATTTAGAATATTGATTAAAAAATAATATGGCACAGACTTCTAACTGCATTGGTGCCAGGGGGGGGGGGGGGAGGCGGGGGGGTTTAAAAATGGCAGGGGTGCTTTTCCTAATGAACTGATTTGAGTCATATTTACAATGCGGGGTGAAGCTGTAACATTCAAATGAATTTGCCACGGGGTGTCTTATTGCTTAGCACCACTTAGGCAATACGCCCCTACGACTTTTGGGCTTGATCGCCACAACGTGGAAGATGACCTTGAGAGGCATGAGCAGGATTGTCCACCCGGCGGAATTAACCCCTGCTGTGTGTAGGCCGCTCAGGCAGTGAACGGGTTAAGCGCGCGTTAGGTGTGCCCGTGCCTGGAATTTTTTTCTTATACACAAACTCCCCAAGGAATTCTTAGAATTCAAACATTTAGGTCACTGTGTTTGAAGCTGGGTGTCAGTCTGATTTATTGCGAGTCATTTGCAATACTGTGTCAGGGTGCCTGCTCCAGGTACAGTATACAGGGAGGGGTAATGGCAAGGCAAGAGGGGCTGGGTGCGCCTCGTTATAGGAACAGGTATGCTGCATGGAGTAATAGGGGGCGCTAGGGATACATTGGGGGGGGGGTCTGTATACTGCAGCATCATGTGAATTATTTATTGTAATAAGGAACAGGCAGGAGTTAGGGGGGAGTTATAGGGAGGGGTTATATGGAGTAATAGGAGGAGTTATATGGAGCGTTTAAATGGGGTAATAGGAGGAGTTGTAGGGAGTTGTTATATGGAGCAATAGGAAGAGTTATGAGGGGTTATATGGGGCAATAGGAGTTATAGGGAGGGGTTATATTAGGTAATAGGAGGCTATAGGGAGTGATTGTATGGAGAGATAGGATATATTATAGGGAGCGGATATATGGGGTAATAGGAGGAGTTATAGGGAGCGGTTATATGGAGAAATAAGACGTGTTATAGGGAGCGGGTATATGGGGTAATAGGAGGAGTTATAGGGAGCGGTTATATGGAGAAATAGGATGTGTTATAGGGAGCGGATATATGGAGAAATAGGATGTGTTATAGGGAGCGGATTTATGGAGAAATAGGATGTGTTATAGGGAGCGGATATATGGGGTAATAGGATGTGTTATAGGGAGTGGTTATATGGAGAAATAGGATGTGTTATAGGGAGCGGATATATGGAGAAATAGGATGTGTTATAGGGAGCGGATATATGGAGAAATAGGATGTGTTATAGGGAGCGGATATATGGGGTAATAGGATGTGTTATAGGGAGCGGTTATATGGAGAAATAGGATGTGTTATAGGGAGCGGATATATGGGGTAATAGGAGGAGTTATAGGGAGCGGATATATGGAGAAATAGGATGTGTTATAGTGAGCGGATATATGGGGTAATAGGAGGAGTTATAGGGAGCGGATATATGGAGAAATAGGATGTGTTATAGGGAGCGGATATATGGGGTAATAGGAGGAGTTATAGGGAGCGGATATATGGAGAAATAGGATGTGTTATAGGGAGCGGATATATGGAGAAATAGGATGTGTTATAGGGAGCGGATATATGGAGAAATAGGATGTGTTATAGGGAGCGGATATATGGAGAAATAGGATGTGTTATAGGGAGCGGATATATGGGGTAATAGGATGTGTTATAGGGAGCGGATATATGGAGAAATAGGATGTGTTATAGGGAGCGGATATATGGGGTAATAGGAGGAGTTATAGGGAGCGGATATATGGATAAATAGGATGTGTTATAGGGAGCGGATATATGGGGTAATAGGAGGAGTTATAGGGAGCGGATATATGGAGAAATAGGATGTGTTATAGGGAGCGGATATATGGAGAAATAGGATGTGTTATAGGGAGCGGATATATGGGGTAATAGGATGTGTTATAGGGAGCGGATATATGGGGTAATAGGATGTGTTATAGGGAGCGGATATATGGGGTAATAGGATGAGCAAGGGGGGAGTTGGTGCACATATTATAATACAATGTATCATTCTGCATGCATTCCCAGTCTGTGTGCATCAGTAGACAGCTCATCCTTACATGTGACACTAATGTACAGAATAAGTGCGCGCTCAGCGGCCTGTGTAAGAGCTCAGCACACTCCTTTCACACAACAAGGACACACAAAGGGCATCCCTATAACACTGCTCATATCATCTCCCCAATAACAACCGTCTGATTGCAAGCTCTGCAGTCCAGAACCTGCATATACTTTGTGCTCCACGTGAATAAGACATTGTGCTGCGTTCTAGTGCGCAATCGCAGACATTATCTGCCACTCCCCGCGTTCTGCCCACGTTAACCCCATCACTGCCAGAAAGGCAATGCCTAAGCATGAGTTGATAACTGTGGGGGTTTTCAGGCCGGCAAATCAAATATTCAGATGCACTTTATACATGTGGAGAGCATAAGTGATCTATTTCTAAGGCGAAGGGAACAATTTCAGGGTCTGCTGCCCGCCGATTAACCCCGTCAGCGCCGCAGGGCTTCAGAACACGCAACCTCTGTCCCGTATACTGTCGCCGGCCAGAGAAATGTTCCGCGCGGCTTTCACCGTCCGTTTCTCTCGCTGGTCCAGCAGCGCGTTGGGAAACACCTCGGGAGTCGCGACTTCACTGCTCTGAAGAATGATTGAATGAGGGGGGCGGGGGCGGGTGGGATATTTTGTTGGCGGGGGGGGGGGTTCCTCTCCTATTGAGATTTTTTTTTTGTAAGCAAAAAGACAGCAGAGCCCTGATCACCGGAACGCAGGAACCTCTGCAGCGCACGGACCTCTCTCAGCCCCCTGACCTGCCGCGGACGCCAGATGCATTGTATATAGTATACGCTGGAAGCCAGATGCATTGTATATAGTATACGCTGGAAGCCAGATGCATTGTATATTGTATACGCTGGAAGCCAGATGCATTGTATATAGTATACGCTGGAAGCCAGATGCATTGTATATTGTATACGCTATAAGCCAGATGCATTGTATATAGTATAGGCTGCAAGCCAGATGCATTGTATATTGTATACGCTATAAGCCAGATGCATTGTATATAGTATAGGCTGCAAGCCAGATGCATTGTATATTGTATACGCTGGAAAGCCAGATGCATTGTATATAGTATACGCTGGAAGCCAGATGCATTGTATATTGTATACGCTGGAAAGCCAGATGCATTGTATAGAGTATACGCTGGGAAGCCAGATGCATTGTATATAGTATACGCTGGAAGCCAGATGCATTGTATATAGTATACGCTGGAAAGCCAGATGCATTGTATATTGTATACGCTGGAAGCCAGATGCATTGTATATTGTATACGCTGGAAGCCAGATGCATTGTATATAGTATACGCGGAAGCCAGATGCATTGTATATAGTATACGCTGGAAGCCAGATGCATTGTATATAGTATACGCTGGAGGCCAGATGCATTGTATATAGCATACGCTGGAAGCCAGATGCATTGTATATAGCATACGCTGGAAGCCAGATGCATTGTATATTGTATACGCTGGAAGCCAGATGCATTGTATATAGTATACGCTGGAAGCCAGATGCATTGTATATAGTATACGGTGGGAAGCCAGATGCATTGTATATAGTATACGCTGGGAAGCCAGATGCATTGTATATAGTAAAAGCTGGGAAGCCAGATGCATTGTATATAGTATATGCTGGAAGCCAGATGCATTGTATATAGTATACGCTGGGAAGCCAGATGCATTGTATATAGCATACGCTGGGAAGCCAGATGCATTGTATATAGTATACGCGGAAGCCAGATGCATTGTATATAGTATACGCTGGAAGCCAGATGCATTGTATATAGTATACGCTGGAAGCCAGATGCATTGTATATAGCATACGCTGGAAGCCAGATGCATTGTATATAGCATACGCTGGAAGCCAGATGCATTGTATATTGTATACGCTGGAAGCCAGATGCATTGTATATAGTATACGCTGGAAGCCAGATGCATTGTATATTGTATACGCTGGAAAGCCAGATGCATTGTATATAGTATACGCTGGGAAGCCAGATGCATTGTATATAGTATACGCTGGAAGCCAGATGCATTGTATATAGTATACGCTGGAAAGCCAGATGCATTGTATATTGTATACGCTGGAAGCCAGATGCATTGTATATTGTATACGCTGGAAGCCAGATGCATTGTATATAGTATACGCGGAAGCCAGATGCATTGTATATAGTATACGCTGAAAGCCAGATGCATTGTATATAGTATACGCTGGAAGCCAGATGCATTGTATATAGCATACGCTGGAAGCCAGATGCATTGTATATTGTATACGCTGGAAGCCAGATGCATTGTATATAGTATACGCTGGGAAGCCAGATGCATTGTATATAGTAAAAGCTGGGAAGCCAGATGCATTGTATATAGTATATGCTGGAAGCCAGATGCATTGTATATAGTATACGCTGGGAAGCCAGATGCATTGTATATAGCATACGCTGGGAAGCCAGATGCATTGTATATAGCATACGCTGGGAAGCCAGATGCATTGTATATAGCATACGCTGGGAAGCCTGGTGCATTGTATATAGTATACGCTGGGAAGCCAGATGCATTGTATATAGTATACGCAGGGAAGCCAGATGCATTGTATATAGCATACGCTGGGAAGCCAGGGCTGTAACATCTCTTTCTGCAGAGATAATCTTCTCACTCCCCTGAAATGACTCAAGGCCGAGGTTTTCAACGCCAGGCTTCTAGGGCACCGACTGCTCAGCTGGTAAGGATATCCCTGCTTCAGCACAGGTGGCTGTCTTCAACTTCCCTGTGGCCCTTAATGACTGGAGTTGGCCACCCCAACTCGTCCTCACGGGCCACCAACTGGTCAGCTTTTCAGGGTATCCCTGCTTCAGCACAGGTGGCTAAACAGACCGCCACTGATTGAGCCACCTGTGCTGAAGCAGGGATGTCCTGAAAACCTGATCTGTTGCTAGCTCCGGAGGTCCGGTGTTGGATGCCCCTGATGCAGACAATGTTTGAGCTGTACAGTCATACTTAGCCCTTCCTTATACTGCAGCATACTCAGAATGTGCTGCTGTGAATGAATTTGCCGCACGGATCCCTGACACAGAGGGCACAGGACACACAGCTTCTAGGCGGTGGTTACACGGAGTATTTCTCAATAGTTGCTTTCGTGTCTTGGATCATTTATGTACCAACAGCTATTACTTCAGAGAGAATTCTTCCGTCTGGTTCTGAATGCGCGAGGGACATAGGCCTTAGGTACCGCTCGCGGGGGGCCAATGCTCTGCTTTATCTGAGCGGCACGATTCCAGGGACAAGCAGGTCTCGGCTGCAAAATGAGGCTAAACTCCTCGGCTGCAAGGACAGGCCGGTAACCCTTTACCGCGCGGAGATTCAAATACTGTCCCGATATCTACCCCACCCTACAGTCCGAGCACGTGGCGGCTATCATCCCGTACAACGCAGCGCTGTTTTACACCCCATTTTGCAGCCCGGAGCTGCTTAATACTGCGACCCGAAACCATACCCAAAACGTCCAGGTTACCGGACCCACATACCCTTTCAACCGCCAAGCAGATTGCGCCTATTACCACGCGCGCAGCTGCCCCGTTCTATCCCAGAAGCTGCTCGGCGTTACACCTGCAACCCTACAATCACCAGCCCCCTAAGAGAAGGGGCTGCAGAGATCTGCTTAGCCTGCTCCCAAATTCCATGCTGTTACTGTACCTCCCCCCTCCCAGCACCAGCTCTACCCTTTACACTAACTAACCAAGCACAGGGGAGGGAAGAGAGGAGGAGGGCCTGGGGAGGCGGAGGAGGAGGAGGAGAGAGAGGGTTGGATCATGGCAAGGACTTGCTGTGTAGAAGCTAGTTGCCTGAGACAGAGACAGTCACAGAAGAGAGAAGCAGGGTGAAGGGCATTTCTACATTGACATTCAAGGCAAAGTACAGACTGGAGGAGAAGCAGCAGCAGCAGCAGCAGCAGCAGCTCAGTCCTTGGGATAGCACAGAACAGGGACCCCTGAAACTCTGGGGATTTTCACCTTCTCTCCCAACTGCTTTGTGGATTCCACTTTCAATCTGAGGGGGGAATAAAAAAAGAAAAAAAAAGTGTGATTTTTAACTTCCTCCAAGGGTGCACAAGGAGTATACAGGCAGCCCAGAGCCAGGGCAGGCAGCCTTCTCTTCAATTCCCAGAGATTTGCCCCCTCTCATTGCCCTCATACTCAGCAGAGGGGGTTGCCAGAGAAAGGGGGGACCCCTGAGACAGAAGAGAAAATGGATTGAAAGTTTTCTTGCTGAAACTTTTTTTTATTTTTGTTTTAGGGGATCTGTTGCAATCCCTGGGGGTTATTTTTTTTTTGTGTCTTCTCTTATTCTGTGGATTTGAGTTTTCTTTGGGAGGAGGAGAGTGGTCGGTCTCTTTTATTTTTTGGTGGGTTATGGAGTCTGCCTAAAATCTTGCTCCTGGGGGAGAGAAGATCCTGAAGCGAAGGGACAGACAGAGAGATCCAGAGGGGGAGCTTGGGATCTGCTGCCTCCCTGGGGACCTACAGCATTTTATTGGGGGATTTTACAGCCTTGAGCCTCTGCAGGATCTTACAAGGAACCATGAACTTTCTTGTTACTTGGATCAACTGGGGGCTGGCTATTCTGGTCTATTTCAGCAATGCCAAGGTAAGATGGGATCCTGCTGGGGGTAGGGCAGATGTGGGGGGCATTAGGGTCACACAGGGGGGGGGGGTAGTAGATCACATGCTACAGGATGCGGGGGTCAGACCATATGGGGAAGGTGTAGAGGACAGATAGGTTATTATGGTTAACAATGCCAAGAAGAAAGGGGCAGATTGTATGTCACACAGGGAGAGCATATTAAATATTGGTGTTCTCACACTAGGAATCTTATACCCACATAAAGGGGTGTGTAGTGCTAGGGGGGGGGGGGGGTTATAGGGAGATTAGACCAGGGAACAAATGGTCAGATGGAACAAGGAAATCTGGGGGTAAATGAATTATTGGGATTCATAAATCAGGAACCTTATTCCCTTATGAGGTCAACGAAGTAATGGGGAGAGGAACTGGTATTGAATGGGAACATGGTGAGAGAGTTGGGTAGATAATAGGGCATTACAGTTCGCAGATAACAAACTGTTCCCTTATAGAGCCTGGAATTGGGCAGACAAGGGGGTGAGGGGGGGGTCGGATGCTATAGGGGAAGAGGCAAGAGGGCCAATCATGGGGCAAATGTGACATTAACTCTCACCCCCTAAAAGGAGTACATACTGGGATCGAAGCAACGATTTTAATTACAGAGCCAATAGAGAAAGGGGTGCAGGGCAGATTTGGGGTGCCAGGGTTGACAGAGCAGGTAGCTTACATGACATAGAAATACATCAAATACCTGTATAAGAACTATATAGCACATTGTGTGTGACCCAGTATATGGGAATACTAAGTATTCTGCATGAGATACAATGTGACATGCATGTCTATGGGATGTGCTTTCTATATACATACTGGGCACTGTATGTGTAAACACACTGCTTGCTATGATACTTATGCTGAGTTGAGTAATCTGTTTCTAGAACAAGGTGAGATTCTGTGTGTGTTTGTGTGTGTGTGTGTGTGTAAATATTATATCTAAATGTGAGTCTTTTTCCTGAATACTCCCCCCAGCTCCTGTACTGTATATTACAATGTGCAGCAGGAACTAGGCGCTTGTTGCAGAGCAAAGTTTGAATGTCACAGCTGCAGAGTGGATAATATGTTATCAGCCTGTCAGGGGTAAAAGACTCCTGTTCATTCCCTAATTACAAGGACTTTTCTTGCTCCCCCTATAGAAATAAGATGTATACTGTGTGTCAGAGGCGGTGAGCCTGTAACGAGTTTATTTGAAACTGTGCTATATGCTCTGCTTTCCTCCCCAGCAATATTCTGTCACTGTAACCATTCCCCCCCCCCCGTTTAATAATGTTATTTCAGGATATTTCTCTCACGTCTGTGTGCTTCTCCCCCGCAATACATGGGCGCTTGTAATAATCACGCTTCTCTTTGGCATTTTGCAATTTCCAATAAGAAACCGTACTTTAGAGAAAGCGCTGAAGCAGCCGTCCCTGTACTAGGTCACTTCTGAACGCGCTGAAGCAGCCGCCCCTGTGCTAGGTCACTACTGAACGCGCTGAAGCAGCCGCCCCTGTGCTAGGTCACTTCTGAACGCGCTGAAGCAGCCGTCCCTGTACTAGGTCACTTCTGAACGCGCTGAAGCAGCCGTCCCTGTACTAGGTCACTTCTGAACGCGCTGAAGCAGCCGCCCCTGTGCTAGGTCACTTCTGAACGCGCTGAAGCAGCCGTCCCTGTGCTAGGTCACTTCTGAACGCGCTGAAGCAGCCGCTCCTGTCCTAGGTCACTTCTGAACGCGCTGAAGAAGCCGCCCCTGTGCTAGGTCACTTCTGAACGCGCTGAAGCAGCCGCTCCTGTCCTAGGTCACTTCTGAACGCGCTGAAGCAGCCGTCCCTGTCTTTGGTCACTCCTGAAAAGAAAAATGTCATTTTTGACCATATTATCCCAGGACAAAAAAAAGGGGGGTTGCCAGCTGCGGAGACCCCGGTTATACGGCGTGGGATCAGGGACTTTACCATAGGATTTAGTGCAAGTCATGAGTGTGCGGCTGGAAATAAGACGGGAATTGTTTCGTTTTCGGAGCGGGCGCTCGTTGTGAAAGAGAACTTGGCGACACTGCGCGCGTGAAGGGCTCGCCTGCCCGAAGCCACCCGCGCAGTTACATCAGCACGGATGCGCGCCGCCTCTCGGCTTTGAATGCTATTCTTAGGTGCGGTAGGTAGGTGACTGGAGTAATTGCTGGGAGTCGGAGAAAGGCGGAATACAGTGTGTTAACCCCCTGTGGGGCAGGATGGGGACCCGGAACGCGTTGTGTCAGGGGGTGGCCGAGTTCTGTCCGCATGGGACACCAACAGCTCAGGTTCAGGATACCCCTGCTTCAGCACAGGTGGCTGCGACGGAGCCACTGTTTGAGCCACCTACGCTGAAGCAGGGATTTCCAGAAAACCGGGCCTGGCGGTGGCCCTTGCGGACAAGAGATGACCAGTAGTTGACTGAGCCACTGTTTGAGCCACCTGTGCTGAAGCAGGGATATCCTGAAGACCTCACCTGTTGGTGGCCCTTGAGGGCTGGAGTTGCCCCCCCCCCGTGCACAAGGTGATTTAAGAGCCTGGCACAAGTACATCATTAACACTTAACCCCTCTCTCCCCACACTGCTTGCAGAACCCTAGAAATTGACGAAAAGGACCACCTGTCTTTTCCCCATAGGGAGTGTGAAACTTCGCCCCCCCCTCTCTCCCTAATCTCGGGGCTAATATTCCCCATGTCCTAAACCTCCCCCCCATCACGGATTCCAGCGCCGGTGCGCAACTGAATTCCTCCGCTGTACACCCCTCGCTTATCCAACGGGGGGGGGAGTGCGTCGCTTTCTCGCTCCCCGTCACCTCGTACACACTTCTCACCGGGAAATAAAGAGAAGGCGACGCAACAATTTAAGCGAACGGTTAAAATGCCGGGGGGGGGGGGAACCCCCGTTATCCCAATAATGTCCCGCGCGTTCTGTCGGGGGAAGTCCTCTGCGGGAATCCGTGGGGGAAACGTATTACATTCACCCGAGGGGGGGGGACGGAAATGTATTACATTCACCCGAGGGGGGGGGGACGGAAATGTATTACATTCACCCGAGGGGGGGGCGGAAATGTATTACATTCACCTGAGGGGGGGGCAATGTGCGAGTTGCAGAATTCCCCCTTTTCCTTTCGTTTCTCCGGTGGTGGGGTGGGAATGCCGGGCTCCTTCTCTGACCCTTCCCGCGTCTCCCCCCCCCCCCCCCAGCCGGCGCTGGCTGCCAGGGGGACAGATTACTGAGAGGAAGCGTGAACGGGTTACACTGAATGAACGTGTCTCTGCAGCGAACAGGCGGCCTTCTGGGCTCTGGGCTTTTTTGAAAAAATCTCTGATCCTCCCAGTTTATCACTGGTTGGTGGAAATGAAAGCTCGGATTTAACCCTTCGCGGGAAGGAAGGGGCCAGGAACGTGTTGCCGGCTTACCGCCCTCACCTGAGTAGATTAAAACCTTAACGTGTGTATTGAGATTATATACATATACAGCTCAACCCCCTTATAACGCTGTGCTTGGGGTCCAAAGAATCACATCGCGTTATAAGCGGATCGCGTTAGAAATAATGTGCAAGTGTACGCATTGTACAATAAAGTATTTAAAGTGCCAATAATCGTGTTGTAAAGTATTCATACATACGAAAATTGGGAGCCACGCAGGCATCGCGTTATAAGCGGATTTGCGTTGTAACGGATCGCGTTATAATGGGATTGAGATATATATATATATATATATTACACGTGGAGATATACTGCAGATAGGTGTGTGTGTATAATTATAATATATATTACATATAGAGATATAGATAGGTGTGTAGATGTAGTACATATGGAGATATAGATAGATATGCATGCGTGTGTGTATATATATATATATATATACATATAAATATATATATATAATAGGTGTGTGCATAACTACACACTTCTGTTGCTGATATGAAACCAGTAACAGTTGCTTTACTGTGGAAAAATAAAAGGCAAATCCCGTTAAATGCTCATTTTGCGGTTTTGAATAAGTAATGAAAAATGACGTAGCATACATCGGGTATTTATTTGTAAGCTGCGGTCTGGGTTTTGGGGACTGACCCGTGTTCTAAAAAAAAAAAAAAAAAACCCCAACCAACCTAACAAGCCCCAGCAAACCTCACGGTGGGACCTGCCCGCTGGCTGCGGGTTATAAGAGGGGGAACGGGCTAATTGCCATAGATACACAGAGCAGCGAGCGGGCGTGTGACAGGACTGCTAATGGCTCGGGCTCAGTTCCCCTCTCTTTCAGGGCACCCTGGCCCCCCTCGTGCTTCTGACGACAGTAGGGACGGCTTTAAGAAAGCCGCTTCAGGCCGCACGTACACTTTTTTCCAAATCTAAACCGGCCTTGACACAGACTAAAGGCCTTTAAATCTCTTTCATGTGACTGGCACAATCTTCTTTCTTCCCCCCCCCCTCCACCTTGCCCTCTGCAGCGTCTCTCTGCTCCACAGACAGAAAAGTAGGCCTCAAGCCTCAGTCTCAATTAGACACGTTCTGCAATAAAAAGAAGAATGTAAACGCAGCGTTTGGCATTTTTTTAATCGCCGCTTCTCACGTTCTTTCTGCGCTATTGCCGCAGCTTTTTAACTCTTCGTTATGATCATTTTTTCGGGCGGAGAGGGGATTTTTTTTTTTTTTTTTCTCTGCAGAATAAGTTTTCCGCCTGGAAACCTCACAGTTGTTCTGTGAAGGGCCCTTCATGTATGAGGCCGGGTTTCCCCCCCAAGTTGGCCTAATTGTTCCCCCCCCCCCCCTCAACCATTTCCAGTTACAAAGCCGGGCTAACGAGAGAGGAGGACGGGGCGAGCGTCAGGGAGAGATACTTAACTCTTTCTCTCCCTCTGTTAGGCTTTGAAAACTTGCAGAGAAAAGCTGATGCACAAGCAAAGAGGGCCGGCCTGCAGAAACCCGTCTCATTTTAACCACTCAAAATCATACGGTCAA
>NC_134486.1:417856098-417890504 GCF_040206685.1 Ascaphus truei
TAAGTGAGTTGCAGACACCTCGCTCCTCCCCCGACATTTCATTTAAATACCGTGGGGAAGAGCGCGGGGCCTCTGAAACCGCCCGCAGCCCCCTAGAAATTCTCCCGCCCCCCTAGAAATTCTCCCGCCCCCCCAGTTTGCGCACGTGAACCGAACAGGCGGATATCATATTTCTTCATTAAAAAGATTTGTCTACTGCAGGGGTGCTCAACTTCAGCATCACCAACAGGACAGGTTTTCAGGATACCCCAGCTTCCGCATAGGGGGCTGAGTAATTCTGACTGAGCCATCTGTGCTGAAGAAGGGATGTCCTGAAAACCTGACCTGTTGGTGGCCCTTGAGGACTGGAGTTGCCCACCCCGTGCCTTAAGGGTTACGCCAGACTGCACTTTTAACCTGTGATTCTTGTCCCTCCAGCGGTGCCGGGGTTAAACAGGGTACCCGCACAGCGATCTTTGCTTTTATTGTGTCTTGTGCGCGGTGTCGGCGCGTGCCTGCACAATGGGGTAGGAAGCATGAGCAGAGGTCCGGTTACACTGTGTCTGGTGAAGGGGTATTTTGGGAGACCCCCTCCGTACAGGTGTCGGGACAGGGGTAGCAGTATTATTACTACTGATTGGCCAATCGCCTGGCGGTATTGTCAGCTTGTAATAAAAGCTAGGTTAGGATTGGTCACGCTTCAGAGCTGCAATTAGGGTGTATGGGGTTAGGGTGTACGGAGTTGGGGTGTACAGGTGTATGGATTTAGGGTGTATGGGGTTAGGGTGTGTGGGTTTAGAGTTTATGGATTTAGGGTGTATGGGGTTAGGGTGTGTGGGTTTAGGGTTTATTGATTTAGGGTGTATGGGGTTAGGGTGTGCGGGTTTAGGGTGTACTGATTTGGGGGTGTAGGGTGTACGGGTTTAGGATGTATGGGGTTAGGGTGTGCGGGTTTAGGGTGTACTGATTTGGGGGTGTAGGGTGTACGGGTTTAGGATGTATGGGGTTAGGGTGTGCGGGTTTAGGGTGTACTGATTTGGGGGTGTAGGGTGTACGGGTTTAGGATGTATGGGGTTAGGGTGTGCGGGTTTAGGGTGTATGGGGTGTAGGGTGTGCGGGTTTAGGGTGTACTGATTTCTGGGTGTAGGGTGTACGGGGTTAGGGTGTATGGGGTTAGGGTGTACGGGTTTAGGATGTATGGGGTTAGGGTGTGCGGGTTTAGGGTGTATGGATTTAGGGTGTGCGGGTTATGGGTGTATGGATTTAGGGTGTGCGGGTTTAGGGTGTACTGATTTGGGGGTGTAGGGTGAGCGGGTTTAGGGTGTATGGATTTAGGGTGTGTGTGCGCATGTCCGAGAAGCCCAGCTGCAGAACAGTAGTGATGGTAACGCCCGTGTCCCAGCTGAAAGCTGTGTGTTTTATTTCATGCGTATATAGCACTGACGGTGTGCGCATTGCTGTACATAAGACTGTGCAGCTGTCCCGTAGCTGCCTACAGGGAGGTGGAGACTGGCCCAAGTTTACATAGGGAGCTGACACAAGCATTAGGTTCACCCACTGTAAAGGCTGTCTGTGTACAGGGATTCTTACCTAGTGTTTACTACACGATGCATGTATGCATGTGTTATATATTATGTACATACATGCATGCATACATGTCCTTGTCCCTGTCCCATGGTCCTGCTCTAAAAAAGCACCCTTATCTTATCCCTGCCAGCTAACTCCAGGTCACTGTCCTTCCGACCCAGGCCGGCTCTTTCTCTGGCCCTTCCTCCATGTAACCAGCGTTGGTAACAGATTAGCACACGGGAATACAACACCAGGACTGGCTCGCCGTGGCCGCTGACCCCGGAGCTCAGTTGACGGTTGTGTCGTCACTGGGTTGTCACCTCGGCTGGTAAAAGCCGCCCAGCCCCACGCAGAAGTGAGGCTCGTTCCATTTCTCATGTGTCCGAAGGGCTGGCTCCCGACCAGCAGCTTCACTTTGGGATGTCACTGGGGAGACTTATTTTGGGATCGGCTCGTGCTCGGAGGGGGGGGGGGGGGGGGAGCAGCGTGCAAGACCTTGCTTTGCTCCGGGCTTCGTCCTTGGCAGAGAACGAGTTGCCCCCTCCGGCAGTGCTGGGGCTAAATCAGGGGCTACTCCAGTCCTCCAAGAGCCACCAACAGGTCAGGCCTTCAGGCTATCCCTGCTTCGGTACAGGTGGGTCAGTCTTTGGCTGAGCCACTGATTGTGCAGGGATATCCGGAGAACCTGACCTGTTGGTGGCCCTTGGGGGACTGAAGTTCCCCACCCCTGAGCTAAACCGTCTGTTAGAAGCTGCCCCCGTTTGAGTTGCAATAAAATCTAAGTACTCCACAATGTTTCCAGTGGTCTGGTCTAGGCCCGAAAGCCTAAACGTGAACAACGCAGCTGTAAACGTGGCAGGATGGGCCGTATACGCTGCTTGTGTTCATGTCTTGTGTGAACTCGGGCCTTCGGTGAGGGGGGAAGGATGGAGCCAGAGCAAAGCTGCTAATAATAAGGGGAAAACACCGTGTTAACCCTTTCACTGCCCTTTACGATTCTTCCCTGTACGTCATCAGCGACGCGATCAAAACGGATCTCAACTTCCCGGCAAGAAGCCGGGCGCTGGTTTGTGTGGCCGCGATGCCGGAGTAAGGGACGTCGGTTCTCTGACGTGTGAATGTTCTCAGATCATCTATTTCATTTATTAACCAAAGTGAAGACATTTTGCCTATTTTTAGTAATATTATATATTTTTATAAAACAATTTCTTGGCTCTTTTTCTTTTGCTATTTACACATCGCTCCTGCGGTTTGTGAATGACCAGCGTGTCCTAACGGCGCTAATGTTCTGTGACATACAGAGAGACGCGCGAGTACTGCGGGCGAATATCATCATGTGTTGGTGTCATGTAATTAAATGGCTGCAGAGATCACCTATCACAACACATTGATTAATGCGTCCTATTCAGGGGAAACGGGGAAGGCCAGTTCTCAAGCTATCCTGTGTGACACCTGTCTCTCTCAACGGTAGAGACACTGCTAAATTTGGGTGGTGCAACCCCTTAAGTACAATAGGGGGAAGGTACTAGGTCTGAACCTAGGATTGGGCAGAACACAGACCTAGTCTCACCTCCTCCCCTGTCACTCAAGGGAGCTGCCTGAGTGAGGAAAACTCATGATTGGTCCTGACACTGCCTGCTCTTACCAGGGCTTGCATGTCAGGGAGGGCAGACTGGTATGCCAAATCCAGGCATGGCTACACGCACACGCACACGCACACACACACACACACACACACACACACACACACATATCCTCCTGTGTTACACAATGTGCCGCATAACTTGCTTTAGCCATGGCTGATCCGAGATGTGTGGTACGTACATACACACACACGCACGCACGCACGCACACGCACACACACACACACACTAGTATTTATAAGCATTGGCTTATAAGGGCTCCATGTAAATATGGATTTCAGGCAAAAGGTGATACGGTGTAATCATTTGCATGTCATTTCCCAGAATCCCTTGCTGTAGTGGAAGCACTGTATGCTAGGTGATATGGTGAAAGGCAGGGTTGCACACCTGTCAAAGACATGTGAATGTGCTCACAAGTGATCTTATTATTTATTAATTATATCTATCTATAGATAGATATATAGATATATAATGTGTGTGTATATGTGGGTGTATATAATATATCTCTGGCAGTACAGTCCCCCTGTGTTACACAATGTGCCAGTTTGCTTTAGCCGTGGCTGACCCGAGCTGTATGTGTATATATATACAGCTCAACCCATTATAGCGCAATCTGCTACAACGCGGATCCACTTATAACGCGGTGTGAGAATGGCTCCCGCTTTTTTGGGGGCAAACTTCCAGAATTTGGAAGGATCTTCCGGCTAGACACACACACCCACCCCCCCCCCCCCCAAAACCTTTAATTTTTAAGGAGATATCTGTGGAGAAATAGTGGGACCCAACGGCCTTATGGAAGTTACATTATTTCAGTGTATTTCTATACTATACAATATGGCTATGAGCTGTTTGTACAGAAATGAATTGTGCATATAAAGCTGCATGTACCACACAGGCAGACATGTAAAAATGATGCATTCTACATTAATGCAAGGGTGCAGGATTTCGAGGGTAAAGTGTACCCCCACTTTATTTGCCAACTCGAAGCACCACTACTTTTGAATTTAAACACCTACAGTTCTACATTGGTTTTTTTTTTTCATGAAAAAAATATATTTTATTTAGAAAGTCTGTTTTTAGCAGCACAGTGCCGACTACCGGCAGCAGGCCTCCTTAGCAGCCAAGGGGTTAATCCTCCCTTCCCTGTTAATGGCGTGGAGATCCTGCCACAGGCCTATAGATCACACAGCTGCCCCTCCCCCCACCCCTGCTTCAGGCGCGACCCTGATCGCGGCAGCCATTTTTGGGGTTCACGATCCTGGTTATGTTGACCCCGAACACCGCGTTATAATGGGGTTCAGCTGTGTGTATATATCTATATATATCTATATATATATATATACAGTGTTCGACAAACCTATACATTTGCACGCCCCGGGCGAGTGGATTTAACATCGTGGCGAGCTCCTATTGGCCCAAGCAGCACATGTGTGGTACTTGGTGGCGAGTAGATTTTTTGGTGATTTGTCGACCACTGTATATATATATATATATATATATATATATATATATATATGCAAATATGACTGTATGCTCATCTGCATGTCTTAGGCAGGTCTGCAACCCCGCCTTTCCCCATTATCACCCAGCATACAGCACTTCCACTGCAGCAAGGGATTCTGGGAAATGACATGCAAATGAGCACACAGTGTCACTTTTTGCCTCAATAACCATTTTTAACATGGTTCCCTATAGGCTTAAGCTTGTTGCATGGTCACAGCTTTGAGCACAGCCAGGGTTAAGGTGCATACCCAGAAAACCACCCACAGACAGCTGTTTCGACCTTGATGGGTCTCATCAGTGTGGGGTTGATTTTACTGGGAATGCAAGAGAGGCTATGGGATAGGCTAAACCATAATACTGAGTTAAGTTATGGTGAGTAAAAAAAGTGACAAAAACCCTCCACAGGAAAGCAAATATGCAAATATAACTGTATGCTCATCTGCATATAGGGAACCATGTTAAAAATGGTTATTGAGGCAAAAAGTGACACTGTGTGCTCATTTGTATGTCATTTCCCAGAATCCCTTGCTGCAGTGGAAGTGCTGTATGCTGGGTGATAATGGGGAAAGGCGGGGTTGCAGACCTGCCTAAGACATGCAGATGAGCATACAGTTATATTTGCATATTTGCTTTCCTGTGGAGGGTTTTTGTCACTTTTTTTACTCACCATAACTTAACTTAGTATTATGGTTTAGCCTATCCCATAGCCTCTCTTGCATTTCCAGTAAAATCAACCCCACACTGATGAGACCCATCAAGGTTGAAACAGCTGTCTGTGGGTGGTTTTCTGGGTATGCACCTTAACCCTGGCTGTGCTCAAAGCTGTGACCATGCAGCAAGCTTAAGCCTATAGGGAACCATGTTAAAAATGGTTATTGAGGCAAAAAGTGACACTGTGTGCTCATTTGCTTGTCATTTCCTAGAATCCCTTGCTGCAGTGGAAGTGCTGTATGCTGGGTGATAATGGGGAAAGGTGGGGTTGCAGACCTGCCTAAGACATGCAGATGAGCATACAGCTATATTTGCATATTTGCTTTCCTGTGGAGGGTTTTTGTCACTTTTTTTACTCACCATAACTTAACTCAGTATTATGGTTTTATATATATATATATATATATATATATATATATATATATATATATATATATATATATATATATATATTAGTGTGTGGGTGTATATAATATGTCGCTGGCAGTACAGTCCTCCTGTTATACACAATGTGCCACGTATCTTGCTTTAGCCGTGGCTGACCCGAGCTGTGTGTGTGTGTGTGTGTGTGTATATATATATTAGTGTGTGGGTGTATATAATATATCTCTAGCAAGTACAGTCCTCCTGTGTTTCACAATGTGCCACATATCTTATACAGGCATACTCCACATTAACGTACGCAATGGGACCGGAGCATGTATGTAAAGCGAAAATGTACTTAAAGTGAAGCACTACCTTTTCCCCACTTATCGATGCATGTACTGTACTGCAATCATCATATACGTGCATAACTGATGTAAATAACACATGTGTAACAGGCTCTGTAATCTCCCTGCTTGCGCACAGCTTCGGTACAGGTAGGGAGCCGGTATTGCTGTTCAGGACGTGCTGACAGGCGCATGCGTGAGCTGCCATTTGCCTATTGAGCGATATGTCCTTACTCGCGAGTGTACTTAAAGTGAGTGTACTTAAACCGGGGTATGCCTGGATATATATTAGTGTGTGGGTGTATATAATATATCGCTGGCAGTACAGTCCTCCTGTTATACACAATGTGCCACGTATCTTGCTTTAGCCGTGGCTGACCCGAGCTGTGTTTGTGTGTTTGTGTGTGTGTGTGTGTGTGTGTGTGTGTGTGTGTGTGTGTGTGTATATATATATATATATATATATATATATATATATATATATATATATATTAGTGTGTGGGTGTATATAATATATCTCTTGCAAGCACAGTCCTCCTGTGTTTCACAATGTGCCACGTATCTTGCTTTAGCTGTGGCTAACCCGAGCTGTTGTTTGCCTGCTGCTCCTGCCATTGCATTGTAGACTTTGGACCCAGCACAGCCATCTGTGATACATGTCCCCCCACTCCTCCGTATAACAGGACGGGGCCCATTCAGTCGCTGAGGCTTCGCCAGCCCTGTTTGTTTTACTGTCACCGACCTTCAGTGTCAAACAAGAGAAGCAAACAGAGGTGGGAGGTTATGTCCCCATGCGGAGGAAGTGTTCCTGCATGGCCATTATTAATGTTATCTGTCTATATCTATCCACAGTGTCTATATCTATCTATAGTGTCTATATCTACCTATAGTATCTATATCTACCCACAGTGTCTATATCTACCTATATTATCTATATCTACCCACAGTGTCTATATCTACCTATAGTATCTATATCTACCCACAGTGTCTATATCTACCTATAGTATCTATATCTACCCACAGTGTCTATATCTACCTATAGTATCTATATCTACCCACAGTGTCTATATCTACCTATAGTATCTATATCTACCCACAGTGTCTATATCTATCTATAGTATCTATGTCTATCCACGGTGTCTATATCTATCTATAGTGTCTATATCTACCTATAGTATCTATATCTACCCACAGTGTCTATATCTACCTATAGTATCTATATCTACCCACAGTGTCTATATCTATCTATAGTGTCTATATCTACCTATAGTATCTATATCTACCCACAGTGTCTATATCTACCTATAGTATCTATATCTATCCACTCTGCTGTGCTCCGCTCCTACCTCTCCGAGGATTTCTACATACGCTTACCACTAGCGTGACGCACGCTGAATGAATATCCACTTCTGAACCGTGAGTACCCCAGCCCGTTTCACTACGGCTAGGGGCTTATCCTTATGTACCCACATGCTTCCTAGGGGACAATACACTGTTCTCAGGTAGTCAGACATTTATTACTGACTCTACCTGCAGATACAGGTCCTGCAGACACAGGAAGGGGTTACTCTTATGGATTATATGGCATATATGTTATAGAAGATTGTTCCTTCCTGGATGTTAGAACATCTTCTTGTACATGACAAATTACCTGCATACAATTTTGCAAGGAATCCCACTTAGCTGAGCACGGTATTCGGGAGTCTCATCTCCTATCTATCATTATCTATATCTACCCACAGTGTCTATATCTATCTATAGTATCTATGTCTATCCACAGTGTCTATATCTATCTATAGTGTCTATATCTACCTATAGTATCTATATCTACCCACAGTGTCTATATCTACCTATAGTATCTATATCTACCTATAGTATCTATATCTACCCACAGTGTCTATATCTATCTATAGTATCTATGTCTATCCACAGTGTCTATATCTATCTATAGTGTCTATATCTACCTATAGTATCTATATCTACCCACAGTGTCTATATCTACCTATAGTATCTATATCTACCCACGGTGTCTATATCTATCTATAGTGTCTATATCTACCTATAGTATCTATATCTACCCACAGTGTCTATATCTACCTATAGTATCTATATCTACCCACAGTGTCTATATCTATCTATAGTATCTATGTCTATCCACAGTGTCTATAGTATCTATATCTATCCACAGTGTCTATATCTATAGTATCTATATCTATCCACAGTGTCTATATCTATAGTATCTATATCTATCCAGTGTCTATATCTATCTATAGTATCTATATCTATCCACAGTGTCTATATCTATAGTGTCTATATCTATCCAGTGTCTATATCTATCTATAGTATCTATATCTATCCACAGTGTCTATAGTATCTATATCTATCCACAGTGTCTATATCTAGCTACATATATCTAGGTTATATCTATCTACATGTATATCTATATCTATATAAATATATACATATCTATCTATAGTATCTATCTACATTATATACATACAGTATATATCTATATCTACAGTATATATCTATCTACAGAATCTTTGTGTCTGTCTCTCTGACTCTATCTCTCTCTCTCTGTCTCTGTGTGTCTCTCTGTCTATCTGTGTGTGTGTGTCTGTGTCTCTCTATCTCTGTGTGTCTGTGTGTCTGTGTGTCTGTGTGTCTGTGTGTCTGTGTGTCTGTGTGTCTGTGTGTCTGTGTGTCTGTGTGTCTGTCTCTCTGTCTCTCTGTCTCTCTGTCTCTCTGTCTCTCTGTCTCTGCGTGTGTCTCTCTCACTGTGCCTCCCTCTGTCTCTCTCCCCCTGTGTGTCTGTCTGTCTCTGGGTGTGTCTCTGTCTCTCTGTGTGTCTCTCTCTCTCTCTCTCTCTCTCTCTCTCTCTCTGTGTTTCTCTCTCTTTGTCTCTCTCTCTGGGTGTGTGTGTCTCTCATATCTGTGTGTGTCTCTGTGTGTCTGTCTGCGTGTGTGTCTCTCTCTCTGTCTCGCTCTCTCTGTGTCTTTGTCTGTCTGTCTCTCTCTCTGGGTGTGTCTCTGTCTCTGTGTGGCTCTCTCTCTGTCTCTCTCTGTGTGTCTGTCTGTCTCTCTCTGGGTGTGTCTCTGTCTCTCTGTGTCTCTCTCTCTCTCTCTCTCTCTCTCTCTCTCTCTCTCTCTCTCTCTCTCTCTCTCTCTCTCTCTCTCTCTCTCTCTCTCTCTCTCTCTGAGTCTCTGTCTCTGTCTCTGTCTCTGTCTCTGTCTCTCTCTCTGTCTCTCTCTCTGTCTCTCTCTGGGTGTGTCTCTGACTCTCTGTGTGTCTCTCTCTCTCTGTGTGTGTGTCTCTCTCTCTCTCTGGGTGTGTCTCTGACTCTCTGTGTGTGTCTCTCTCTCTGTGTGTGTCTCTGTCTCTCTGTGTGTGTGTCTCTCTCTCTCTCTCTCTCTCTCTCTCTCTCTGTGTGTGTCTCTCTCTGTCTCTCTCTGTGTGTGTCTCTCTCTGTCTCTCTCTGTGTGTGTGTCTCTCTCTCTGTCTCTCTCTGTGTGTGTGTGTGTCTCTCTCTCTCTGTCTGTACAGTTTGCTTATCACATTTCCTCTTTATCCCTTCAGGTCTGTATTTTATAGTAAGAAAACATTTATTTTCTCTCCATAAAGTTGTTTGACGGCATCCGCCCCGATTTCTGCGTTTCACTTATTTTACAGCTGCTTTTGTCGGGTTTTTAGATATTTATTGAGCTTGACAACTAATCATTTTGATTAATAAATCCGTGTGTCCGATATCAGCGTTTTAAGGACATTTGATGACCAGACACGGTGGGAAAATATTCTGAAGAGCGCCGCGCGTCGTTCTCAGAAGGTTTTTCTGAATAGTTTGCAGTTTAAATACAAACATCGTTCTGTAATAAACATTTATGACTGTATGTTGCCTTTTGACAAGTCCTTCCCATACTTTGTGGAGGTTTTTGTTGCAAATTACCCGTCCGGCCTCCTGACAAAAGGGTTGTACACCTCCCTGGCACGGAAGGGGTTAAATCCGAGTGGCGCGAAGCTAAACGTTCGACGGGCGGAATACACAAACAGAAAGTTCAATGAGACGTGCGATAAACGCTAGCTCATGGTTTGCGGTATTCTGCAACTTCTCATCATCAAACCCCCCGATCCGATTTGCTTTGATCCTCTCCCTCCACAAGTGCACCTTCCGGCTCTAATGAAATCGATTTCATTTACAAGCCGGCTGTCACGGTCCCCCCCCCCCCCCCCCCCCCCGCTGATTTTGGCCTTCTGACAAAACGTTTCGTGCTCCCGGCAGTGCAGACGGGCGAATCCCTCGGTCACTGGACGGGTTTTCGGATACAACTTTTTCCCCGGGGATATCGTACATAGAAAAACATCCACAGCAGCTTGTGCAGTGACCTTGTGCCGGGGACTGCGGGTCAGTCTGGCCAATATTTGCACAAAAAGTCAAGAACAGCGCTCGTTTGCTTTGGACGTTGCAGCTGAGAAATAGCCGTCGTTCTTCCGTTCTGCAAATCTTGCGACATTCGCTTTTGCGCGGAGAATCGGGACAGTCGGATGTCTCTATTCTGCACACGCTCCCTACTTTACAGGGGGTTTTAAGTGGGAATCGCGGCTTTAAATACTTAATTGTCTTTTTTCATTTGGGAAGAAATTATAACTAGTATATATGTGTATGTATGTATGTGTGTATGTGTGTATATATATATTCTCTTTAAGAATCTTTTTATTCTAGGTTTTCCTGTCCCCAGATTTTCTGCACAATTGTATAATATTCCAGTGATCCGAGGGTTTCTTTTATTTACCCGGCCAGCAGTGAGAGATGAGTATTAATGTGAGGAGCGTTTTATGGGGGAACTCCTAAATATAGCCGCCCCCGGGCATTCTCCGGGAAACCGCGGGCAGCGCAGGTCAGATCACGGCAACTTTGCGAGTCTCTAAAATCACAAAAGCGAGTTAAAGATGTATCCTGAGCGCACGTCCTATATGGCGGCGTGTGGGACTCCGCAATGCGTTCCAGACACACCAGGGTTAATAAGGCGCGCCTGGCTCATTCTCCTTTACCCAAACCTGGTCACAAAGGAAGCTTGTCCCCTATATACTGTGCCCTCGTAACATAATAAGTACGGGGTTTCGCTGCTGTGTACAGTAGACCGCACGAGCAGGATGAGAATAACTAGCCACACAGGGCACAGAACCTTCAGATACAAACAGGACTGTCTGAGCCTGTCCCTGACACTCTGCAGTCACTAGGTCACCCTACGTTACATATAAACCAGGACTGTGTGAGCCTGTCCCTGACACTGTGCAGTCACTAGGCCACCCTGCATTACATATAAACAGGACTATCTGAGCCTGTCCCTGTTACTGTGCAGTCACTAGGCCACCCTACATTACATATAAACCAGGACTGTGTGAGCCTGTCCCTGATACTGTGCAGTCAGATCACCTACATTACATATAAACCCAGGACTGTCTGAGCCTGTCCCTGATACCGTGCAGTCAGTCACTAGGTCACCCTACATTACAACTGGGAAGACAAATGAAACATCTGCCAGGGAAAGGCAGATCGTTGGAAGAAGTGGAAATTATCTTTGAGAGAAAAAGTTAAAATGATTAAGCTTTTTTTTAAATCCAATTTCTGTCTATTTAAGTTGTGTATTTCCTCCTCCTCTGTGCGGACATTACTGTTACTTTATATCGCTTTTTTACATCTTGCTCTGGGGAACTCGTTTAGACGTGTTAAAGCGAGACATTACACGCAGAGGCTGCAGGGAGACACACACAGAGGCTGCAGGGAGACACAGAGGCTGCAGGGAGACACAGAGGCTGCAGGGAGACACAGAGGCTGCAGGGAGACACACACAGAGGCTGCGGGGAGACACTCACAGAGGCTGCAGGGAGACACACACAGAGGCTGCAGGGAGACACACACAGAGGCTGCAGGGAGACACACACAGAGGCTGCAGGGAGACACACGCAGAGGCTGCAGGGAGACACACGCAGAGGCTGCAGGGAGACACATACAGAGGCTGCAGGGAGACACACACAGAGGCTGCAGGGAGACACACACAGAGGCTGCAGGGAGACACTCACAGAGGCTGCAGGGAGACACACGCAGAGGCTGCAGGGAGACACACACAGAGGCTGCAGGGAGACACACACAGAGGCTGCAGGGAGACACACACAGAGGCTGCTGGGTGACACACACAGGGGCTGCAGGGAGACACACAGGGGCTGCGGGGAGACACACGCAGAGGCTGCAGGGAGACACGCAGAGGGGCTGCTGGGAGACACGCAGAGGCTGCAGGGAGACACGCAGAGGCTGCAGGGAGACACAGAGGCTGCGGGGAGACACACAGAGGCTGCGGGGAGACACTCACAGAGGCTGCAGGGAGACACGCAGAGGCTGCGGGGAGACACTCACAGAGGCTGCTGGGAGACACGCAGAGGGGCTGCTGGGAGACACGCAGAGGCTGCAGGGAGACACGCAGAGGCTGCAGGGAGACACAGAGGCTGCGGGGAGACACACGCAGAGGCTGCGGGAAGACACTCACAGAGGCTGCAGGGAGACACACACAGAGGCAGCAGGGAGACACACAGAGGCTGCAGGGAGACACACACAGAGGCTGCAGGGAGACACGTAGGGGCTGCTGGGTGACACACAAAGGGGCTGCTGGGAGACACAGAGGCTGCAGGGAGACACGCAGAGGCTGCAGGGAGACACGCAGAGGCTGCAGGGAGACACGCAGAGGCTGCTGGGAGACACGCAGAGGCTGCTGGGAGACAGCCAGAGGCTGCAGGGAGACACGCAGAGGCTGCAGGGAGACACACACAGAGGCTGCAGGGAGACACACAGAGGCTGCAGGGAGACACAGGCTGCTGGGTGACACACAGAGGCTGCGGGGAGACACTCACAGAGGCTGCGGGGAGACACACACAGAGGCTGCAGGGAGACACACACAGAGGCTGCAGGGAGACACACACAGAGGCTGCAGGGAGACACACACAGAGGCTGCTGGGAGACACGCAGAGGCTGCAGGGAGACACGCAGAGGCTGCTGGGAGACACGCAGAGGCTGCAGGGAGACACGCAGAGGCTGCAGGGAGACACGCAGAGGCTGCAGGGAGACACGCAGAGGCTGCAGGGAGACACGCAGAGGCTGCAGGGAGACACGCAGAGGCTGCTGGGAGACACGCAGAGGCTGCAGGGAGACACACACAGAGGCTGCAGGGAGACACAGAGGCTGCTGGGTGACACACAAAGGGGCTGCTGGGAGACACAGAGGCTGCTGGGAGACACGCAGAGGCTGCAGGGAGACACACACAGAGGCTGCGGGGAGACACACACAGAGGCTGCTGGGAGACACACACAGAGGCTGCTGGGAGACACGCAGAGGCTGCTGGGAGACACACGCAGAGGCTGCGGGGAGACACACACAGAGGCTGCTGGGAGACACGCAGAGGCTGCTGGGAGACACACGCAGAGGCTGCTGGGAGACACGCAGAGGCTGCAGGGAGACACGCAGAGGCTGCAGGGAGACACGCAGAGGCTGCAGGGAGACACGCAGAGGCTGCTGGGAGACACGCAGAGGCTGCTGGGAGACACGCAGAGGCTGCTGGGAGACACGCAGAGGCTGCTGGGAGACACACACAGAGGCTGCAGGGAGACACAGAGGCTGCTGGGTGACACACAAAGGGGCTGCTGGGAGACACGCAGAGGCTGCTGGGAGACACGCAGAGGCTGCCGGGAGACACGCAGAGGCTGCAGGGAGACACGCAGAGGCTGCAGGGAGACACGCAGAGGCTGCAGGGAGACACACAGAGGCTGCAGGGAGACACACAGAGGCTGACACACAGAGGCTGCAGGGAGACACAGGGACTGCTGGGAGACACAGAGGCTGCTGGGAGACACGCAGAGGCTGCCGGGAGACACGCAGAGGCTGCAGGGAGACACGCAGAGGCTGCAGGGAGACACAGAGGCTGCAGGGAGACACACAGAGGCTGACACACAGAGGCTGCAGGGAGACACAGGGACTGCTGGGAGACACAGAGGCTGCTGGGAGACACACAAAGAGGCTGCTGGGAGACACGCAGAGGCTGCTGGGAGACACGCAGAGGCTGCAGGGAGACACACAGAGGCTGCAGGAGAATCAGATTGCCAGAGAGGGGAAATCTCACTGAGAGGTTAATGGTATCAGCTCTACGAAGTGCCAGCAATCAGCACTGATAGTGTCTCAGCTGCTGGGGGCTCAGACTGCCAGGAAAATACAGAACCAGTAAAACCCAGTGATTCACAGCAAAATGCATGGAAATCACTTAAAGGTTTAAAATTATTTCCAACTATCCCCATAAGAAACCCTTTAAGAAGAAGGAATGTGGTGAGGCTGACATTTCTGGGACCAAGAGAGAAAGATCCAGGTTTGAATTATGTGGGGCAAATGTTCATAAATAAATCCTTGCGCTTTGACCCAGAGGATGTTTACGCCTCCTGCATGGCCCTTATTCACCATTCTATATCAGGTTTAAAACCTCCACCAACCTTGAGACTTTCTGGGAGAGATACAAAGCTGGGAGTAGCAGCTCTGAGTGGAAGTTTTTTGAGGCCACAGCGATTTCTAAGCCTGAGACTGTGGTGGTGAATGTCATCTTTGATCGTGAATCTATCCCAGTGGCTGACATTGAGTTCTGGCTGAAGCGCCAGTGGGACACACTCAAAGGTCCAGGGAAACTGTACAATGGTGAATGGAGGATAGCAGTTTGAGGTGAAACTAGTGTGTGCAGACAACACTGTGACACACTTACCAAACTTCCTATACATTGGAAATGAAAGAGGAAGGTGTTTCTACCGTGGGCAGCCCAAATGTTGCTTTAAGTATGGATCCCGATCACACTTAATCAGGATGTAACAAGATCAGATGCAGCCTTTGCAAAGATTTGTGGCACCATCGAAATGAATGCAAGAACAACATTGTGTGTAACTTGTGCTCAAAAAGTGGGTATTCGTTCAACATCTGTCCCTATGCCCAACACAACCAAGCATGAGTATGTCCTGCAGTGCTCTGCAACAGAGGGGGATTGAGACCTGCACTCCGAGGCACAGAGGCCAGCTGCAGGGGGGAGGGACTCCATGGGCTTGCGCCCGATTCAGGGGGTTTTAAAGGAAATCCACAATCTGATCACAGTAGAAAGAGAGGACACAAGAAGTAATCCCCTCCCCTCTCAGACCCCACAGAACAAAGACTCTCAAGAGGGACCACTGCACCAGGAGAGGCGTGAGATGGAACTGCCTCTTGAAAGTACAATGGAGCAACGCCATAAGGCTCTCCCTGCTCTAGAACCTCTAGAAGCAGCGGGTGATGGTGAGGAAGCAGGGGGACCCACATGCGAGGTTCCGAAGTATAGAGATGGAACAATGCTCGGAACCCAATGTTATAAATATAATCACCACCCCGAAGGTCAATGACAAAGGTAAAACAAGCTATAGATGCACAGGCCGTAGAGAATAGGCCGCCTTTAGCCAAAAGAGGCTCATTGCCTGGCAAATGGAGAAGAACTAAAGGAAAAAAAGAAGCACAAGTAGGAGACACGTGGAGCTCAACAACTCAGGAATGGCCCATCCCACCCTCGCCCCTCTAAGAGTCGGGTCCTTAAATGTTAATTCAATAAAAACCAAGCGAAGGAGATCGCTGGCTTCTAGCGCTTTGACTTTGACATTTTCTTCATTCAGGAAACCAGACTCCCGTCCCTTAGGGACATTTCTGCAGAATGGACACGCGGTGCATCTTTTTGGTCCTATGTCCAAGGACCTGTGTGGTAGGGTTTCTATTTAAGGTGACTGACCTGAGCCCAGGCCGATGTGTTATTCTAGATGTGTGGTTCCAGAATGTTAAAGACAGATTAATGTGTAGCGCTACCAAACACATAGAAGAGATCTGTTCGATATAGTTAAACCTTTTTTGTTTACCTCCAAATGTCTCGTTATGGGGGGTGATTTTCATTGTGTGGCCTCGAATCTAGACCGTGGCAGTGATATTGGAATATGATATTGTGTTCCTAAATGATATGTGTAAACAGGCTGATTTAAGCAATGATTATAGACTTCACAGCCCAAATTCTCCAGGATACACACATGTATGTTGGGAGAGAAAAATCAGAATAGACAGATTGTATGTTAGGAGCAACGTAACTCCTGCCAGCTGCAGATTATCACCTGTAGACTATTCTGATCATTCTATTCTACAATTAACCCGACTCTTAGACTCCTCTGTGATTCTAGTTCACAGGGTTTGGCAGTGGAACTCTTCCATGTTACAGGAGGAGACTGTAAGAGAAGGTATTCTTCCGTTCTTCCAGGGCTGTATCCCAATATAGTGCATGGATAGGCGGTCACTAAAAAAGACACAAATATTTCTAGCCTCAGATCTAACAAACAAGGCGAGAGGTATAAGAAGTGTTTGGTCCTCCGCTCTAAATTGCTGCAATTGTATACAGCAATGCAGAATGGCCAAGAAGTGAATTCCGAGCATTACAGGCGCATCAAAGAAAACATGAGGTTATTTCAATATGAAAGGTTATCCTGTGTAACAAACGGCTGTGGGATCTATTCTCCAGATCCCGGGGAAAATTGTACAACCAGAAATAAAAAGAAGGTTATATGTGGCCTAAAATACAGGGTCTTTGTGTAACTAGTAAAGATGAGATGCTACAAGTAGTCAATGAAAACTATGCAGAGTTTTCTTATTAGCAAATAAAAACATTGATCCTGTAGGAATGATTGAAGAGAGTACAGGGAAAACGGCGGTGCATCTGCTGCTGCTGCTGCTGAAGATTGGAAACCACAAACTGCAAACCACAAAATATCTTTGATAAAGCGTGGGATACCACGGGAAACGCGTCAGAGTGTTCTTTTTGGCTGTTACTATGCCCTAAAATAAATTTTTGCACCTAGGATATTTTGTGGTTTGCAGTTTGTGGTTTCCAATCTTCAGCAGCAGCAGCAGCAGATGCACCGCCGTTTTCCCTGTACTCTCTGCAGTTGTTCCTTGGTAGGAGCACGCAGGACAGGACCAGGATATCCCCAAGGTCAGCAGTGAGTAATCCATTTACTTCATTTATGTGATCAGTCCCACACACGGTTACCTAGACCACCACATAAGACTTACCTATATGGCTAGTGGCATAATCTATGGGAGTGTGTTTAACATTGGACTATCTGGAATCCTGAGTCTTATGAACTGTCCTATGCTATGAAGATGTTTATATTTTTATATCATGATCAAACATTGCCTACTCCTGGTTAGCATCACAAGTGGGAATTAAGCCTCCCCTTCCCTTTCATATCCTGTAGGAATGGGCAGTTATCTGGATTCTATCAATATCCCATCAGTTTCTGAGGATGACTTTATAGGCTTAGACTCCCCAGTCACACAAGAGAAGTGAGGAATGCAATGAAGACCCCCTCAGGTCATATAACCCCGGGCAGGGGGAATCCCTGCGGAATTTGATAACGTTTTCAGAGAGGTTTTAGCGGAAGTATTGGTTAAAGTGTATAATTCCTCTCTGGGAGGGATAGGTCTCTCTCACTCTCAGCGGGAATCACCTTTGACCTTATTATATAAGACAGGGGATCCGAAAGATTTAAAATGTTGGCGGCCAATAGCCTTACTAAATAACGAATATAAAATTTTGGCGAAGATCCTTATAGATCGGATAAGTAACATCGTGATAGCGAGTTCCCAATCCTGTGCCATTAAGGGAAGGAACATCGCCAATAACTTAAGTAACATCAGGGAGACGTTTGAGATGGGCAGGAATGGAGGTCTATCAGGGTACCTGTTACATCCTGACCAGGTCAAACAAAGCCTTCGATAGGGTGGATCACGTCTATCTTTTTAGAACTCTCGAAAGATCTGGTTTCCCAGATACCTTTGTGAAGGAGCTTATGGAAGACCGGTCATTAATGGCTGGATAAGGGAATTTTTTCCCATAAAATCGGATGTGGGACAGGGCTGCCCGCTGAGCCCCTTTAATATGTTTTATCCATTGGCCCTTATAATAACCCCTGGGACAGAATAGCATCATTCAAGCCGTACCCTGTGAGGGTTCACAACACGGAGGGCGTGTTCAGTGCCAGGCGTATGCATGCAACGTTTGTATATATGTTGCCTCAAAAAGGTCATTTGAAGGTATAAGCCGGGAAATACATAAGTATTCAAATGTTTCCAACTCCCTCGTGAATCAGGATAAGTCTGTAGCCTGTTGGTTAGGAAAAGAGGAAACCCCCTTTAAGTCTAGCTGACTCTAAAAGAGAATTCCGGTGTTCACAACTGGGAGGAGAAGTGACACTTCTGTCAATTTAAAGGTAGAACGGTGGAAAAAATAGTAATTATTTTTTTTAGTGAAAAAGTTCAAAGGATTAAGAGTTTCTTGATTTCTATTTTTTGTCTGTTTAAGTTTTGTATTTCCTCTTCCTGCGGCAATGACTATTATTTTAGATAGCCTTTCTTTCCGATTTGCTCTGGGGAGATAGTTTAGACGCGTTAAAGCGAGACATTACTTATTTGCTGATAGAGAGAGGAGGTTTGGGAACGGTGACCCCTGGATTGTGTTTTTTTCTCTCATTTTTGTATGTTTTGATTTGCAGAATTGTCACAATAGAAATGACCAGTTTTGGCATATATATATATATATACTGTATATATATTAGGAAGTGGGTGTCTCCTCTTCAAAACTGGCTAGATGGAAAAAATATTCAAATAATTATTTTAATACATGTCACATACGTGCCAGAATATGAGGATTATGTTCACATTCTTACATGTAAAATTACTGTTTCGGAAATTACTTCTGTTCCCAGGAAAATATTGGACCGGGTAATATTGAGTAGAATATGTGTCACACAATTAGATCTAAAACACTGGGATATAGAGGACCAGAGATCCCTGAGCTGGGATCCGGGGGACGATGGAGCACCTCCTCCTGGAGTGCCCCTACGCATGGAGATGTGGGGAGCCTGGCCGCCTCCTTACGGACGCCAGATTTAAAGGGTTAAACCTATTGTGAGATAGTGTGCGGTGTGTTTGGGGATCACGTGCAGGGTCACAGTGCGAGCACAGCGGTGTGTTTGGGGATCACGTGCAGGGTCACAGTGCGAGCACAGCGGTGTGTTTGGGGATCACTGGCAGGGTCACAGTGCGAGCACAGCGGTGTGTTTGGGGATCACGTGCAGGGTCACAGTGCGAGCACAGCGGTGTGTTTGGGGATCACGTGCAGGGTCACAGTGTGAGCACAGCGGTGTGTTTGGGGATCACTGGCAGGGTCACAGTGCGAGCACAGCGGTGTGTTTGGGGATCACTTGCAGGGTCACAGTGCGAGCACAGCGGTGTGTTTGGGGATCACGTGCAGGGTCACAGTGCGAGCACAGCGGTGTGTTTGGGGATCACGTGCAGGGTCACAGTGTGAGCACAGCGGTGTGTTTGGGGATCACTGGCAGGGTCACAGTGTGAGCACAGCGGTGTGTTTGGGGATCACGTGCAGGGTCACAGTGCGAGCACAGCGGTGTGTTTGGGGATCACGTGCAGGGTCACAGTGCGAGCACAGCGGTGTGTTTGGGGATCACTGGCAGGGTCACAGTGCGAGCACAGCGGTGTGTTTGGGGATCACGTGCAGGGTCACAGTGCGAGCACAGCGGTGTGTTTGGGGATCACTTGCAGGGTCGCAGTGCGAGCACAGCGGTGTGTTTGGGGATCACTGGCAGGGTCACAGTGCGAGCACAGCGGTGTGTTTGGGGATCACGTGCAGGGTCACAGTGCGAGCACAGCGGTGTGTTTGGGGATCACTGGCAGGGTCACAGTGCGAGCACAGCGGTGTGTTTGGGGATCACTGGCAGGGTCACAGTGCGAGCACAGCGGTGTGTTTGGGGATCACGTGCAGGGTCACAGTGCGAGCACAGCGGTGTGTTTGGGGATCACGTGCAGGGTCACAGTGCGAGCACAGCGTTGTGTTTGGGGATCACGTGCAGGGTCACAGTGCGAGCACAGCGGTGTGTTTGGGGATCACTTGCAGGGTCACAGTGCGAGCACAGCGGTGTGTTTGGGGATCACTGGCAGGGTCACAGTGTGAGCACAGCGGTGTGTTTGGGGATCACGTGCAGGGTCGCAGTGCGAGCACAGCGGTGTGTTTGGGGATCACTGGCAGGGTCACAGTGTGAGCACAGCGGTGTGTTTGGGGATCACGTGCAGGGTCACAGTGCGAGCACAGCGGTGTGTTTGGGGATCACGTGCAGGGTCACAGTGCGAGCACAGCGGTGTGTTTGGGGATCACTTGCAGGGTCACAGTGCGAGCACAGCGGTGTGTTTGGGGATCACTGGCAGGGTCACAGTGCGAGCACAGCGGTGTGTTTGGGGATCACTTGCAGGGTCACAGTGCGAGTACAGCGGTGTGTTTGGGGATCACGTGCAGGGTCACAGTGCGAGCACAGCGGTGTGTTTGGGGATCACTGGCAGGGTCACAGTGCGAGCACAGCGGTGTGTTTGGGGATCACTTGCAGGGTCACAGTGCGAGCACAGCGGTGTGTTTGGGGATCACTGGCAGGGTCACAGTGCGAGCACAGCGGTGTGTTTGGGGATCACTGGCAGGGTCACAGTGTGAGCACAGCGGTGTGTTTGGGGATCACTGGCAGGGTCACAGTGTGAGCACAGCGGTGTGTTTGGGGATCACTTGCAGGGTCACAGTGTGAGCACAGCGGTGTGTTTGGGGATCACTTGCAGGGTCACAGTGTGAGCACAGCGGTGTGTTTGGGGATCACGTGCAGGGTCGCAGTGTGAGCACAGCGGTGTGTTTGGGGATCACGTGCAGGGTCACAGTGCGAGCACAGCGGTGTGTTTGGGGATCACTTGCAGGGTCACAGTGTGAGCACAGCGGTGTGTTTGGGGATCACGTGCAGGGTCGCAGTGCGAGCACAGCGGTGTGTTTGGGGATCACGTGCAGGGTCACAGTGCGAGCACAGCGGTGTGTTTGGGGATCACGTGCAGGGTCACAGTGCGAGCACAGCGGTGTGTTTGGGGATCACGTGCAGGGTCACAGTGCGAGCACAGCGGTGTGTTTGGGGATCACTTGCAGGGTCACAGTGCGAGCACAGCGGTGTGTTTGGGGATCACTGGCAGGGTCACAGTGTGAGCACAGCGGTGTGTTTGGGGATCACGTGCAGGGTCGCAGTGCGAGCACAGCGGTGTGTTTGGGGATCACTGGCAGGGTCACAGTGTGAGCACAGCGGTGTGTTTGGGGATCACGTGCAGGGTCACAGTGCGAGCACAGCGGTGTGTTTGGGGATCACGTGCAGGGTCACAGTGCGAGCACAGCGGTGTGTTTGGGGATCACGTGCAGGGTCACAGTGTGAGCACAGCGGTGTGTTTGGGGATCACGTGCAGGGTCACAGTGCGAGCACAGCGGTGTGTTTGGGGATCACGTGCAGGGTCACAGTGTGAGCACAGCGGTGTGTTTGGGGATCACGTGCAGGGTCACAGTGCGAGCACAGCGGTGTGTTTGGGGATCACTGGCAGGGTCACAGTGTGAGCACAGCGGTGTGTTTGGGGATCACGTGCAGGGTCACAGTGTGAGCACAGCGGTGTGTTTGGGGATCACTGGCAGGGTCACAGTGCGAGCACAGCGGTGTGTTTGGGGATCACGTGCAGGGTCACAGTGCGAGCACAGCGGTGTGTTTGGGGATCACTTGCAGGGTCACAGTGCGAGCACAGCGGTGTGTTTGGGGATCACTTGCAGGGTCACAGTGCGAGCACAGCGGTGTGTTTGGGGATCACTGGCAGGGTCACAGTGCGAGCACAGCGGTGTGTTTGGGGATCACTGGCAGGGTCACAGTGCGAGCACAGCGGTGTGTTTGGGGATCACTGGCAGGGTCACAGTGCGAGCACAGCGGTGTGTTTGGGGATCACGTGCAGGGTCACAGTGCGAGCACAGCGGTGTGTTTGGGGATCACTTGCAGGGTCACAGTGCGAGCACAGCGGTGTGTTTGGGGATCACTGGCAGGGTCACAGTGCGAGCACAGCGGTGTGTTTGGGGATCACTTGCAGGGTCACAGTGCGAGCACAGCGGTGTGTTTGGGGATCACGTGCAGGGTCGCAGTGTGAGCACAGCGGTGTGTTTGGGGATCACGTGCAGGGTCACAGTGCGAGCACAGCGGTGTGTTTGGGGATCACTTGCAGGGTCACAGTGCGAGCACAGCGGTGTGTTTGGGGATCACTTGCAGGGTCACAGTGCGAGCACAGCGGTGTGTTTGGGGATCACTGGCAGGGTCACAGTGCGAGCACAGCGGTGTGTTTGGGGATCACTTGCAGGGTCACAGTGCGAGCACAGCGGTGTGTTTGGGGATCACGTGCAGGGTCGCAGTGCGAGCACAGCGGTGTGTTTGGGGATCACGTGCAGGGTCGCAGTGCGAGCACAGCGGTGTGTTTGGGGATCACGTGCAGGGTCGCAGTGTGAGCACAGCGGTGTGTTTGGGGATCACGTGCAGGGTCGCAGTGCGAGCACAGCGGTGTGTTTGGGGATCACTTGCAGGGTCACAGTGCGAGCACAGCGGTGTGTTTGGGGATCACTGGCAGGGTCACAGTGCGAGCACAGCGGTGTGTTTGGGGATCACTTGCAGGGTCACAGTGCGAGCACAGCGGTGTGTTTGGGGATCACGTGCAGGGTCACAGTGCGAGCACAGCGGTGTGTTTGGGGATCACTGGCAGGGTCACAGTGCGAGCACAGCGGTGTGTTTGGGGATCACGTGCAGGGTCACAGTGTGAGCACAGCGGTGTGTTTGGGGATCACTGGCAGGGTCACAGTGTGAGCACAGCGGTGTGTTTGGGGATCACGTGCAGGGTCACAGTGCGAGCACAGCGGTGTGTTTGGGGATCACTCGCAGGGTCACAGTGTGAGCACAGCGGTGTGTTTGGGGATCACGTGCAGGGTCGCAGTGCGAGCACAGCGGTGTGTTTGGGGATCACTTGCAGGGTCACAGTGCGAGCACAGCGGTGTGTTTGGGGATCACGTGCAGGGTCGCAGTGCGAGCACAGCGGTGTGTTTGGGGATCACGTGCAGGGTCACAGTGCGAGCACAGCGGTGTGTTTGGGGATCACGTGCAGGGTCACAGTGCGAGCACAGCGGTGTGTTTGGGGATCACGGGCAGGGTCACAGTGCGAGCACAGCGGTGTGTTTGGGGATCACGTGCAGGGTCACAGTGCGAGCACAGCGGTGTGTTTGGGGATCACTGGCAGGGTCACAGTGCGAGCACAGCGGTGTGTTTGGGGATCACTGGCAGGGTCACAGTGTGAGCACAGCGGTGTGTTTGGGGATCACGTGCAGGGTCACAGTGCGAGCACAGCGGTGTGTTTGGGGATCACGTGCAGGGTCGCAGTGCGAGCACAGCGGTGTGTTTGAGGATCACGTGCAGGGTCACAGTGCGAGCACAGCGGTGTGTTTGGGGATCACGTGCAGGGTCGCAGTGCGAGCACAGCGGTGTGTTTGGGGATCACGTGCAGGGTCGCAGTGCGAGCACAGCGGTGTGTTTGGGGATCACTCGCAGGGTCACAGTGCGAGCACAGCGGTGTGTTTGGGGATCACTCGCAGGGTCACAGTGCGAGCACAGCGGTGTGTTTGGGGATCACGTGCAGGGTCACAGTGCGAGCACAGCGGTGTGTTTGGGGATCACTCGCAGGGTCACAGTGCGAGCACAGCGGTGTGTTTGGGGATCACGTGCAGGGTCACAGTGCGAGCACAGCGGTGTGTTTGGGGATCACGTGCAGGGTCACAGTGCGAGCACAGCGGTGTGTTTGGGGATCACGTGCAGGGTCACAGTGTGAGCACAGCGGTGTGTTTGGGGATCACGTGCAGGGTCACAGTGCGAGCACAGCGGTGTGTTTGGGGATCACGTGCAGGGTCACAGTGCGAGCACAGCGGTGTGTTTGGGGATCACGTGCAGGGTCACAGTGTGAGCACAGCGGTGTGTTTGGGGATCACTCGCAGGGTCACAGTGCGAGCACAGCGGTGTGTTTGGGGATCACGTGCAGGGTCACAGTGCGAGCACAGCGGTGTGTTTGGGGATCACTGGCAGGGTCACAGTGCGAGCACAGCGGTGTGTTTGGGGATCACGTGCAGGGTCGCAGTGTGAGCACAGCGGTGTGTTTGGGGATCACGTGCAGGGTCGCAGTGCGAGCACAGCGGTGTGTTTGGGGATCACGGGCAGGGTCGCAGTGCGAGCACAGCGGTGTGTTTGGGGATCACGTGCAGGGTCACAGTGCGAGCACAGCGGTGTGTTTGGGGATCACTTGCAGGGTCACAGTGCGAGCACAGCGGTGTGTTTGGGGATCACGTGCAGGGTCGCAGTGTGAGCACAGCGGTGTGTTTGGGGATCACGTGCAGGGTCGCAGTGTGAGCACAGCGGTGTGTTTGGGGATCACTGGCAGGGTCACAGTGCAAGCACAGCGGTGTGTTTGGGGATCACTTGCAGGGTCACAGTGCGAGCACAGCGGTGTGTTTGGGGATCACGTGCAGGGTCGCAGTGTGAGCACAGCGGTGTGTTTGGGGATCACGTGCAGGGTCGCAGTGCGAGCACAGCGGTGTGTTTGGGGATCACGTGCAGGGTCACAGTGTGAGCACAGCGGTGTGTTTGGGGATCACTTGCAGGGTCACAGTGCGAGCACAGCGGTGTGTTTGAGGATCACTGGCAGGGTCGCAGTGCGTGCACAGCGGTGTGTTTGAGGATCACGTGCAGGGTCACAGTGCGAGCACAGCGGTGTGTTTGGGGATCACGTGCAGGGTCGCAGTGTGAGCACAGCGGTGTGTTTGGGGATCACGTGCAGGGTCGCAGTGCGAGCACAGCGGTGTGTTTGGGGATCACGTGCAGGGTCACAGTGTGAGCACAGCGGTGTGTTTGGGGATCACTTGCAGGGTCACAGTGCGAGCACAGCGGTGTGTTTGGGGATCACTGGCAGGGTCACAGTGCAAGCACAGCGGTGTGTTTGGGGATCACTTGCAGGGTCACAGTGCGAGCACAGCGGTGTGTTTGGGGATCACGTGCAGGGTCGCAGTGTGAGCACAGCGGTGTGTTTGGGGATCACGTGCAGGGTCGCAGTGCGAGCACAGCGGTGTGTTTGGGGATCACGTGCAGGGTCACAGTGTGAGCACAGCGGTGTGTTTGGGGATCACTTGCAGGGTCACAGTGCGAGCACAGCGGTGTGTTTGAGGATCACTGGCAGGGTCGCAGTGCGTGCACAGCGGTGTGTTTGAGGATCACGTGCAGGGTCACAGTGCGAGCACAGCGGTGTGTTTGGGGATCACGTGCAGGGTCGCAGTGTGAGCACAGCGGTGTGTTTGGGGATCACGTGCAGGGTCGCAGTGCGAGCACAGCGGTGTGTTTGGGGATCACGTGCAGGGTCACAGTGTGAGCACAGCGGTGTGTTTGGGGATCACTTGCAGGGTCACAGTGCGAGCACAGCGGTGTGTTTGAGGATCACTGGCAGGGTCGCAGTGCGAGCACAGCGGTGTGTTTGAGGATCACGTGCAGGGTCGCAGTGCGAGCACAGCGGTGTGTTTGGGGATCACGTGCAGGGTCGCAGTGCGAGCACAGCGGTGTGTTTGGGGATCACGTGCAGGGTCACAGTGCGAGCACAGCGGTGTGTTTGGGGATCACTGGCAGGGTCACAGTGCGAGCACAGCGGTGTGTTTGGGGATCACTGGCAGGGTCACAGTGCGAGCACAGCGGTGTGTTTGGGGATCACTTGCAGGGTCACAGTGTGAGCACAGCGGTGTGTTTGGGGATCACGTGCAGGGTCACAGTGCGAGCACAGCGGTGTGTTTGGGGATCACGTGCAGGGTCACAGTGCGAGCACAGCGGTGTGTTTGGGGATCACTGGCAGGGTCACAGTGCGAGCACAGCGGTGTGTTTGGGGATCACTTGCAGGGTCACAGTGTGAGCACAGCGGTGTGTTTGGGGATCACGTGCAGGGTCGCAGTGCGAGCACAGCGGTGTGTTTGGGGATCACTTGCAGGGTCACAGTGCGAGCACAGCGGTGTGTTTGGGGATCACGTGCAGGGTCACAGTGCGAGCACAGCGGTGTGTTTGGGGATCACGTGCAGGGTCACAGTGTGAGCACAGCGGTGTGTTTGGGGATCACTGGCAGGGTCACAGTGCGAGCACAGCGGTGTGTTTGGGGATCACTCGCAGGGTCACAGTGTGAGCACAGCGGTGTGTTTGGGGATCACGTGCAGGGTCACAGTGCGAGCACAGCGGTGTGTTTGGGGATCACTGGCAGGGTCACAGTGCGAGCACAGCGGTGTGTTTGGGGATCACGTGCAGGGTCACAGTGCGAGCACAGCGGTGTGTTTGGGGATCACGGGCAGGGTCACAGTGCGAGCACAGCGGTGTGTTTGGGGATCACTCGCAGGGTCACAGTGCGAGCACAGCGGTGTGTTTGGGGATCACTGGCAGGGTCACAGTGCGAGCACAGCGGTGTGTTTGGGGATCACTCGCAGGGTCACAGTGCGAGCACAGCGGTGTGTTTGGGGATCACGTGCAGGGTCACAGTGCGAGCACAGCGGTGTGTTTGGGGATCACTGGCAGGGTCACAGTGCGAGCACAGCGGTGTGTTTGGGGATCACGTGCAGGGTCACAGTGTGAGCACAGCGGTGTGTTTGGGGATCACTGGCAGGGTCACAGTGTGAGCACAGCGGTGTGTTTGGGGATCACTGGCAGGGTCACAGTGCGAGCACAGCGGTGTGTTTGGGGATCACGTGCAGGGTCACAGTGCGAGCACAGCGGTGTGTTTGGGGATCACTCGCAGGGTCACAGTGTGAGCACAGCGGTGTGTTTGGGGATCACGTGCAGGGTCACAGTGCGAGCACAGCGGTGTGTTTGGGGATCACTCGCAGGGTCACAGTGTGAGCACAGCGGTGTGTTTGGGGATCACGTGCAGGGTCACAGTGTGAGCACAGCGGTGTGTTTGGGGATCACGTGCAGGGTCACAGTGCGAGCACAGCGGTGTGTTTGGGGATCACTGGCAGGGTCACAGTGCGAGCACAGCGGTGTGTTTGGGGATCACGTGCAGGGTCACAGTGCGAGCACAGCGGTGTGTTTGGGGATCACTGGCAGGGTCGCAGTGCGAGCACAGCGGTGTGTTTGGGGATCACTGGCAGGGTCACAGTGCGAGCACAGCGGTGTGTTTGGGGATCACTGGCAGGGTCACAGTGCGAGCACAGCGGTGTTAATGAATGGGCTGGTTACGTACAGGTTGTGGATCACCCGCAGTCTTCTCTCTGCAGAGCGGGTTCTGGCCCCTGTAACCTGGGCAGGGGATCCGGTTATGGAGCAGGTAACGCCAATAAAGCAGGGAGAGAGACAGGTGGGATATCAAGTCCTGGGAGAGAAGATGGGCGGGGGTTCAGATATAAGTATGTAATCATTTTTCTGAATACACCCAGGACTGTCTGAGCCTGTCCCTGATACTCTGCAGCCAGGTCACCCTGCATTACATATAACCCCAGGACTGTCTGAGCCTTTCCCTGATGCTCTGCAGTAGGTCACCCTACATTACATATACAGTAACCCCAGGACTGTCTGAGCCTGTCCCTGATGCTCTGCAGTAGGTCACCCTACATTACATATAAACCAGGACTGTCTGAGCCTGTCCTTGATGCTCTGCAGTAGGTCACCCTACATTACATATAAACCAGGACTGTCCCTGATAAATAAACGAATGTGTAGCTATACAGATGTAATACAGTATCCTATGTCTGATAAATCAGAGCGTTGTACACAGAGCGGTGCAGAGTATTGTAAGGCGCTGCAACATCTTATGACTGTATCTGTCAAGGCGCCAACATTGGGGTTTATATTATATTCCCCCTCTTCAAAGATGGCAGCATCCCCACTCAATCACTGCGGCTAAATAAGAGTCAAACTGGGGACCCGTCAGCAGCCCGGCTGGTTTCCGCCGCGTCCCACACAGGAAGTATTCTTGGAGTACCGACACTTAAGGAAGTTGTTGAGGGTTTATTGCTTCTGTCCTGATACTTGTGTTTCCTTTTGCTCTAATTCCATATGGTCTGAGATCCTTGTAAGATTTGATTCTGGAAGCGATGGGAAGCCAGTTTATAGCTGAGCAGTGGGAGTGGGGCGGTGAGTGAGGGAGAGGCTATGGGAAGCCAGTGTATAGCTGAGCAGCGGGAGTGAGACGGTGAGTGAGTTTGAGGCTATGGGAAGCCAGTGTATAGCTGAGCAGCGGGAGTGGGGCGGTGAGTGAGGTAGAGGCTATGGGAAGCCAGTGTATAGCTGAGCAGCGGGAGTGGGGCGGTGAGTGAGGGAGAGGCTATGGGAAGCCAGTGTATAGCTGAGTAGCGGGAGTGGGGCGGTGAGTGAGGGAGAGGCTATGGGAAGCCAGTGTATAGCTGAGTAGCGGGAGTGGGGCGGTGAGTGAGTTTGAGGCTATGGGAAGCCAGTGTATTGCTGAGCAGCGGGAGTGGAGCGGTGAGTGAGTTTGAGGCTATGGGAAGCCAGTGTATAACTGAGCAGTGGGAGTGGGGCGGTGAGTGAGGTAGAGGCTGTGGGAAGCCAGTGTATAGCTGAGTAGCGGGAGTGGGGTGGTGAGTGAGGTAGAGGCGATGGGAAGCCAGTGTATAGCTGAGCAGCGGGAGTGGGGCGGTGAGTGAGGTAGAGGCGATGGGAAGCCAGTGTATAGCTGAGCAGCGGGAGTGGAGCGGTGAGTGAGGGAGAGGCTATGGGAAGCCAGTGTATAGCTGAGCAGCGGGAGTGGGGAGGTGAGTGAGGTAGAGGCTGTGGGAAGCCAGTGTATAGCTGAGCAGCGGGAGTGAGGCGGTGAGTGAGTTTGAGGCTATGGGAAGCCAGTGTATAGCTGAGCAGCGGGAGTGGGGTGGTGAGTGAGGTAGAGACTATGGGAAGCCAGTGTATAGCTGAGCAGCTGGAGTGGGGCGGTGAGTGAGGGAGAGGCTATGGGAAGCCAGTGTATAGCTGAGCAGCGGGAGTGGGGCGGTGAGTGAGGGAGAGGCTATGGGAAGCCAGTGTATAGCTGAGCAGCGGGAGTGGGGCGGTGAGTGAGTTTGAGGCTATGGGAAGCCAGTGTATAGCTGAGCAGCGGGAGTGGGGCGGTGAGTGAGGGAGAGGCTATGGGAAGCCAGTGTATAGCTGAGCAGCGGGAGTGGGGTGGTGAGTGAGGTAGAGGCTATGGGAAGCCAGTGTATAGCTGAGCAGCGGGAGTGGGGAGGTGAGTGAGTTTGAGGCTATGGGAAGCCAGTGTATAGCTGAGCAGCGGGAGTGGGGCGGTGAGTGAGGGAGAGGCTATGGGAAGCCAGTGTATAGCTGAGCAGCGGGAGTGGGGTGGTGAGTGAGGTAGAGGCTATGGGAAGCGAGTGTATAGCTGAGTGGTGAGTGAGGTAGAGGCTATGGGAAGCCAGTGTATAGCTGAGCAGCGGGAGTGGAGCGGTGAGTGAGTTTGAAGCTATGGGAAGCCAGTGTATAGCTGAGCAGCGGGAGTGGAGCGGTGAGTGAGGTAGAGGCTATGGGAAGCCAGTGTATAGCTGAGCAGCGGCAGTGGAGCGGTGAGTGAGGTAGAGGCTATGGGAAGCCAGTGTATAGCTGAGCAGCGGGAGTGGAGCGGTGAGTGAGTTTGAGGCTATGGGAAGTCAGTGTATAGCTGAGCAGCGGGAGTGGGGCGGTGAGTGAGGGAGAGGCTATGGGAAGCCAGTGTATAGCTGAGCAGCGGGAGTGGGGCGGTGAGTGAGTTTGAGGCTATGGGAAGCCAGTGTATAGCTGAGCAGCGGGAGTGGGGCGGTGAGTGAGGGAGAGGCTATGGGAAGCCAGTGTATAGCTGAGCAGCGGGAGTGGGGTGGTGAGTGAGGTAGAGGCTATGGGAAGCCAGTGTATAGCTGAGCAGCGGGAGTGGGGAGGTGAGTGAGTTTGAGGCTATGGGAAGCCAGTGTATAGCTGAGCAGCGGGAGTGGGGCGGTGAGTGAGGGAGAGGCTATGGGAAGCCAGTGTATAGCTGAGCAGCGGGAGTGGAGTGGTGAGTGAGTTTGAGGCTATTGGAAGCCAGTGTATAGCTGAGTGGTGAGTGAGGTAGAGGCTATGGGAAGCCAGTGTATAGCTGAGCAGCGGGAGTGGAGCGGTGAGTGAGTTTGAAGCTATGGGAAGCCAGTGTATAGCTGAGCAGCGGGAGTGGAGCGGTGAGTGAGGTAGAGGCTATGGGAAGCCAGTGTATAGCTGAGCAGCGGCAGTGGAGCGGTGAGTGAGGTAGAGGCTATGGGAAGCCAGTGTATAGCTGAGCAGCGGGAGTGGAGCGGTGAGTGAGTTTGAGGCTATGGGAAGTCAGTGTATAGCTGAGCAGCGAGTGTGGGGCGGTGAGTGAGGTAGAGGCTATGGGAAGCCAGTGTATAGCTGAGCAGCGGGAGTGGGGCGGTGAGTGAGGTAGAGGCTATGGGAAGCCAGTGTATTGCTGAGCAGCGGGAGTGGGGCGGTGAGTGAGGTAGAGGCGATGGGAAGTCAGTGTATAGCTGAGCAGCGGGAGTGGGGCGGGGAGTGAGGTAGAGGCTATGGGAAGATGAAAGATGACCTCTAGGCAGTGGGCTTGAGGTGTTGATGAGATTGTTGTGTTATTGACCCACAAGGGAGACTGTGGGTGTAGGAGTGACAATGAGAGAGTGTGGGTGTAGGGGTGACAGTGAGGGAGAGTTTGGGTGTAAGGGTGACAGTGAGGGAGAGTGTGGGAGTGAGGGAGAGGGTGGGTGTAGGGGTGACAGTGAGGGAGTGTGTGGGTGTAGGGGTGACAGTAAGGGAGAGGGTGGGTGTAGGGGTGAGGGAGAGTGTGGGCGTAGGGGTGACAGTGAGGGAGAGTGTGGGTGTAGGGGTGAGGGAGTGTGGGTGTAGGGGTGAGGGAGAGTGTGGGTGTAGGGGTGAGGGAGAGTGTGGGTGTAGGGGTGATGGGGTGTGTGGGCGTAGGGGTGACAGTGAGGGAGAGTGTGGGTATAGGGGTGACCGAGAGGGAGAGTGTGGGTGTAGGGGTGAGGGAGAGGGTGGGTGTACGGGTGACAGTGAGGGAGAGGGTGGGTGTAGGGGTGACAGTGAGGGAGAGTGTGGGCATAGGGGTGACAGTGAGGGAGAGTGTGGGTGTTGGGGTGACAGTGAGGGAGAGGGTGGGTGTAGGGGTGACAGTGAGGGAGAGGGTGGGTGTAGGGGTGACTGAGGGAGAGTGTGGGCATAGGGGTGACAGTGAGGGAGAGTGTGGGTGTAGGGGTGACCGTGAGGGAGAGGGTGGGTGTAGAGGTGACCATGAGGGAGAGGGTGGGTGTAGGGGTGACAGTGAGGGAGAGTGTGGGTGTAGGGGTGACAGTGAGGGAGAATGTGGGTTTAGGGGTGACAGTGAGGGAGAGTATGGGTGTAGGGGTGACAGTGAGGGAGAGGGTGGGTGTAGGGGTGACAGTGAGGGAGAGGGTGTGTGTAGGGGTGACAGGGAGGGAGAGGGTGTGTGTAGGGGTGACAGGGAGGGAGAGGGTGGGTGTAGGGGTGACAATGAGGGAGAGGGTGGGTGTAGGGGTGACAGTGAGGGAGAGGGTGGGTGTAGTAGGGGTGACAGTGAGGGAGAGTGTGGGTGTAGGGGTGACAGTGAGGGAGAGGGTGGGTGTAGGGGTGACAGTGAGGGAGAGGGTGGGTGTAGGGGTGACAGTGAGGGAGAGTGTGGGTGTAGGGGTGGCAGTGAGGGAGAGTGTGGGTGTAGGAGTGACAGTGAGGGAGAGTGTGGGTGTAGGGGTGACAGTGAGGGAGAGTGTGGGTGTAGGGGTGACAGTGAGGGAGATGGTGGGTTTAGGGGTGATAGGGAGGATGAGGGTGGGTGTAGGGGTGACAGTGAGGGAGAGGGTGGGTGTAGTAGGGGTGACAGTGAGGGAGAGTGTGGGTGTAGGGGTGACAGTGAGGGAGAGTGTGGGTGTAGGGGTGACAGTGAGGGAGAGTGTGGGTGTAGGGGTGACAGGGAGGGAGAGGGTGGGTGTAGTGGTGACAGTGAGGGAGAGTGTGGGTGTAGGGGTGACAGGGAGGGAGAGGGTGGGTGTAGGGGTGACAGTGGAAGGAGGAAAGAATATTAATTCTGTTTTGGATATGTTAAGCTTCAGGTAGCCGTGAGACATCCAGGAGGAGATTGCAGAGAGACTGTTGCAGACAAGCGACATGGGACATGGGACAGGAGAGAGGGGGAGAGGTCAGGGAAGGGGAGAGGTCAGGGAAGGAGAGAGATTTGTGTTGTCATCTGCATAAAGACGTTACTGACTCTCACTGGATGTGTTTTTGCGCATACAGTGTGTATATTTCATCATTAAACGTGTGACATGTGATCGTTAAACTTCTTTATTTCACTTTCTTTTGGTCTCCGGGTCTGGTCTCCGGGTCTGGTCTCCGGGGCCGGTCTCCGGGGCCGGTCTCCGGGTCCGGTCTCCGGGTCCGGTCTCCGGGTCCGGTCTCCGGGGCCGGTCTCCGGGGCCGGTCTCCGGGTCTGGTCTCCGGGGCCGGTCTCCGGGTCTGGTCTCCGGGGCCGGTCTCCGGGTCCGGTCTCCGGGGCCGGTCTCCGGGTCTGGTCTCCGGGTCTGGTCTCCGTGGCCGGTCTCCTGGGCCGGTCTCCGGGGCCGGTCTCCGGGTCTGGTCTCCGGGTCTGGTCTCCGGGGCCGGTCTCCGGGTCTGGTCTCCGGGGCCGGTCTCCGGGTCTGGTCTCCGGGGCCGGTCTCCGGGTCCGGTCTCCGGGGCCGGTCTCCGGGTCTGGTCTCCGGGTCTGGTCTCCGTGGCCGGTCTCCTGGGCCGGTCTCCGGGGCCGGTCTCCGGGTCTGGTCTCCGTGGCCGGTCTCCGGGTCTGGTCTCCGGGGCCGGTCTCCGGGGCCGGTCTCCGGGTCTGGTCTCCGTGGCCGGTCTCCGGGTCTGGTCTCCGTGGCCGGTCTCCGGGGCCGGTCTCCGGGCCTGGTCTCCGGGTCTGGTCTCCGTGGCCGGTCTCCGGGTCTGGTCTCCGGGCCTGGTCTCCGGGGCTGGTCTCCGTGGCCGGTCTCCGTGGCCGGTCTCCGGGGCCGGTCTCCGGGTCTGGTCTCCGGGGCCGGTCTCCGGGTCTGGTCTCCGTGGCCGGTCTCCGGGGCCGGTCTCCGGGCCTGGTCTCCGGGTCTGGTCTCCGTGGCCGGTCTCCGGGTCTGGTCTCCGGGCCTGGTCTCCGGGTCCGGTCTCCGGGTCCGGTCTCCGTGGCCGGTCTCCGGGGCCGGTCTCCGGGTCTGGTCTCCGTGGCCGGTCTCCGGGGCCGGTCTCCGGGCCTGGTCTCCGGGTCTGGTCTCCGTGGCCGGTCTCCGGGTCTGGTCTCCGGGTCTGGTCTCCGGGCCTGGTCTCCGGGGCTGGTCTCCGTGGCCGGTCTCCGTGGCCGGTCTCCGGGGCCGGTCTTCAGTAGAGATGGGCACATTTTTGTGGATTGAGCAATCTGATTACTGAACCCGCAGATTGGTGCTTAAAATCCGCCAGCGGAATCCGCCGATTCATTGCAAAAATTATCTCTCTTTTCTCTTCTATCTACTCCTCTCTCCTCTCTCTCCCCTCTCTTCTCTCTCTCCTCTCTCTCTTCTCTACTCCTTTCTCTCCTCTCTCCTCTACTCCTCTCTCCTCTCTCTCTCTTCTCTCTCTTCTCTACTCCTTTCTCTTTTCTACTCCTCTCTCCTCTCTCTCTACTCTCTCTCCTCTATCTCCTCTCTCTTCTCTACTCCTCTCTCCTCTCTCTCTTCTCTACTCCTCTCTTCTCTACTCCTCTCTTCTCTCTCTTCTCTCTCTCCTCTCTCTCCTCTCTCTCTCCTCTCTCCTCTCTCTCTCCTCTCTCTCCTCTCTCTCTCCTCTCTCCTCTCTCTCCATATATGTATGGATATGTATGTATATGTATGTATGTACAGTATGTGTTTTATAGCTGTAATGTTGCTGTCGCAGTGCTGAAAGACCCTCACCAAGCAGCAGATGCCTGGCCGGGTTAGGGACAGAAAGCAGACAGTCAAACAGGCACCTACCTACACCGGAGCAACAGGTCAGGCAAAACCAACACAGGGACAGCTTAAAATAAACAGTTACAGAGGCACCTGGAAGGCAGACAGTGCGGTGGCCCTGGGAACACAGGATGTTACACAGAGCCGGGCTGGGCCGGCACATACACTTATATAGCACGGACTATTCTCTGAGCAAACAGCCCTTACTGGCTGCAACATGGCGTATGTCAGCGATATAATATATCAGGGAGCCTGG